>NW_020954584.1:1468770-1489258 GCF_900497805.2 Vombatus ursinus
ATTATATTCATCCCAAAACACCAAAATAATGACAGCGCTATGAGGAGCTGCAGTTTTTGATTAGGGCTGGTGCCTGTATACCCCATATTGGTACAACTATATGTATATAGTTTCTATTCAATAGGGAGAAAAATCAATGATTTCATAGCTTTCAAGTGAGGAGGGAGTTTAGAAGTCATCTAATGCAACCCTTTCACTTTGTACATGAAAAAATTGAAGACCATAAAGGTTAAACATTTCCCCCAAGTTGATATAAATATTAAATGACAGAGAAATCTAGGATTTTAGTCTGATCCTAGTTCTATTGGCTGCAGCCTATTTCATTTTTTTCCCTTTTGATTCTTGTCCTGGAAACTTTTTCACTCTTGAGGTATGTAGGTAGATCTTCATGACATGAAAGGAGAATGTAGGGAAATGTTCTTTTGCTATTTCTTACCATGCTAATTTTTAAAATGCCTTTCTTTGAAATATCTGTGTGCTTTGGCTGAAACATTTTAAAAGGCAATCACAAACAGTCAAAACAAAAAACACGTACTAATAGTATCTCTGGAGCCATAGTACGAACCTTGGATAGTTTTCTAATGTGGCCACATGTGAGAGGGGCCACCAAATCCTATAATTGAGTGCAAGAAGTCTTTGGGAATTATAAATTGTTAGAATACTTTTAATATTTATTTTCAAATATTGCTTTGTGTAGAGAAAATAAAACTATAATCAGGGGCAGATGCTAGATTTAAGAAAAGATGGAGTCTTAATTCACATGCAGTTTATAGAATAATAGACAGATTACCAAAAAAAACTAGGAAAAAGTATCAAATAAAATTTTACCTAATCCACATAATTAATTATCCACTATCTGATGGCAATATTTGTTAATAAAATACATATTCATGATCTTTCATACAAAAAATGCAAAGAATGTGACTTAAACAGGATTGGGCTAAACTGAAGCACTTAGTTTACTACTGAATATTTCTACCTTAAATGTTACTTTACAAAAGATATTCACCAAACTTCCCTAGACCTGAGTCCACCTTTACTACATTGAGTATGTTACACAAAATGATCCTTTTATCTCTAAAATTTGATGATTTTAAGGAAATATTTTTTGAGGGATAAGATGATGGGATATTCAAAAGGTCATAGTCAACCCTATACAAATGCTTCTTTTGGCTTCAGAGGTAATGACATTTGTGGAGAGAGTGCTAAATACTAGGCAGGATAACAAACTAGCAAGAAGACCCAGTTCACCTGCTTTCTGCTTTTGCCAAGACTTGGCTCCAGATCGGGTTAGACCAAATTGGACTGGGACTTTATTTATCGACCTTCAGGTCAACAAAGCTTATGGAGCCAATTTTCTCATAAAGAACATCCCTCATTTCCCCGGAGGCTGTCAGTTCTAAAAGTTTCTCAAGTTTGATGCAATTACTATAAATATTTGTTGAAGAAAAACATAAGGCTCTAAGTATACCAGGCAGAGAGCTCTGCACCATGAAGATTTAGGCAGACTTACTATTGTAATAATCTCTGTATCTACCTTTCTTGTGGCCATTAAAGGTATGTGGAACTAGGAATTAGAATTATGAGTTCCCAAAATACTAGGTGGCTAAGACCCAACATCATCTAAGAATACCTCATTCCCGGAGTGAGTAAAGTGATGGTAAGATGATGAACTCATGAAAAGATCTTTCTGTAATTCCTTTCTCCCCTTTACTCTGCCCAACCTGGCAGCAATCCCTGTTCATTCTTCTTTTGACCATTCCCCACTCTGTTCCCACTCTTCCTATTCCTCAGTCTTTTTATTCAAGACCTTCAACTTTACCTAATGATCAAAATCTCATCACTTTATGTCTTTATTTTTCTATTCAACACCCATTCCATAATTTTTTTCTTTTTTTTAACTTAATGGAAATGGAAGGCCAGTCAAAATGGACAAAAGTGGGGAAATGATCTACAAAAAATATTGAATGCTAAATTCTTTGGGGTTTTGAATGTTTAAGGACTTCAGTCTTTATTCTCTAGGAGGTGAAGAACCATGGATGTTAATTAATTAGGCCGGGATATGAAAGATGTGTTATTTAAGAAATATTAATCACAAACCATAAACATAACTCATCTCTTAGCTTTTGGAATACATATAGCTGGTATTTCTTGGATTCAAACACATGTCTATGTTTAGTTATGCTTATTCTCATATTTAATTGGTCTCACTGTACATGACACTTGTGATATTGGTAAGATGTCTCCTTATTCTGATTTATGTGCATATGCAGAAACACAGACATAAAAAATATTAAATAAGCCTTCACAGGTCATACAATGACTCAGCAATAAGGCTTCACAAGAACCTAACAAATGTACTGATGATCTGTTCACCATACGTCACTGCTGCCTTGAATACAAAGTCCTTGCTTTTTACAGGTATTAGACTACAAAGATTGACTACTCAGATGGAATGAGGTCTGACAGCTTTTTTTTTTCTTTTTTCTGTTTTATTGAAATCTCACCAATAGTTTATACTTTTACTTTCAGAATACATTTAAGGATTTATATATTTATCAAGATACAGAATATTTTTCTAAATTTTTCCAAGAACATTATCACACTTGGGGGATAGGAAATAATCAAAGACTGGAAAGAAATAAAGATCATAATAATGATATTATTTTGGGTTTTTTTGGAAGATATAAATAGGAAATATTAAAACAAATAAGCAAAGCAAAATAAAACTCACCTTCTTGAATAGAAACTGAAGCATCATATTCTATCTGTTGAATATAAGTAATGAACAAAAGCAGTTGTGATTTCGCATTTGCCATATGAAATGAGAAGGGAAAGGATGGTATATGGAGAAAGGGGTGGGGGGAGATAGGGAGAGGAAGAGAGAGAAAAAAGGGGAGAGAGAGGGAGAGAAAGAAGGAAGGTAGAGAGAGAGAAGGAGAGAAAAGGAAAAAGAGAGGAAAAAGAGGGAAGAGAGAGAGTGGAAGAGAAGTAGGAGAGAGAGAGACAGAGAGAGGCAGAAAGACAGAGAGAACATCGTTCAGCTTGTGGTCTATATCCTCTGTCACTACTTCCATTTATTTCTCTCCTTCCATCATTGTCAGAACTTTCTTCAAAAGCTGTCATTACTTGCACTAATACTCATGCATATACCATTTCTTGATCTTCTTTAGTCTTAAAGCTGTCTAATAGACATTTTCTTTTAAGAAATCTGAATCAGGCCAAATACATTTCAAAGTACAACCTACAGATGTTTTTATTTGCACAGTACTTTCCCTGCCTATTTCTCCTTCCTCTTTGGGGGTATGCAAGTAATCTTGATTTCTGGCCAGAACATTAGCAGTTCTGGCAGGTCCTATGAAGCTGAAGAAGCTTGGAGCTGAGATAAGGAGTTCTGATTGTCAGAAGATCCACACTAATGAGTTGCGGTAACTTCATCATAAGAAGAATGCTCACAAGTTTATAAATTGTTTTCAGCAGCTTAGGAAAATAATGCACGATAGGATTATGCACACCAATCAACCAGTCTATCAAAAACAAACAAAAAAATTTCATCAGCTTCCTGTTACATGCCAGTGTAGGATTTGAGGACTCATATTCAAAGAATGAAAGGTGTAATGATTTAACTTACCTTCAGATCTTATGCATGTCAATTTTTTTCTATATTAATCAGCTCTTAGGAAGGAATGACTTGGGGAGAGAAATACAGAAACTCTGAGATGAATATAGTAGTAAAACTAGAGGAGGAGAAGGAGGAAAAGGAGCTGCAGCAGAGGCAGCAGTTCTCAGCCAACTTGAAAACCTCAAGAAAGGGAGTGTATCTTTAATCTGAGAAGAAAGGCAGTGTAGTGTCATGTTCTGGAAGAACTGAAATACTACCTTTGATATAGTCTAACTGGGAAAAGCTTTCCAGTGCCTCTAGGCAATTTTAAAATTGCAAAACAGTTGTTGATTTTATTAATAGAGACAGTTTACTGACTTGGCAGTTATTTATATCAATAAGAAATTCATGTGTAGCTGTGGGGGCAGGGTTCAGGGTATGTCTGTACCAGATATTTCAGAAGGCAATTGATCTCATAGATGGCACAGGCTATGCTAATTACTGTTAAGTTTCAGTATGCAAAGATATATGAAGCAAAAACTGAGGAGAGATAATTTTGGAACAGAATAACTTTTATGAGATGGCAAAGGGAGATGGGTAACATAATATAACAGTATGGTGTTACAGATTGAAGCACTTATAGTTTGTTTCACAGTTTCGAATCTGTACCCACAGAGATACGTTCACATTTTTCCTAGTTTATAAATGATTTAATAAGAGCAATAACAATAAACATACATGCATATAAATGTGGTTACCTATGATTATACAATCTTAGAAACAAAGACTATTAACAGAAAGATAGAGAAATAAAGAAGAAGAAATATATCACCAATCCAAGGAAGTACCAACTCCTGAACATCTGGCTGGGGAAGTCCTGTATCACAGCAGTCAGTGTCTCAGATAGGAAAGTCCCTAAGGCAGAGCATCCTCTCCAAGGGTGATTCCCAAAGTCAATTTCCCAAGAAAAACCCTTTTTATCATTCTTACACAAAGAAGGCAGGGAGGTAAGGAATAGGTGACTGATCTTAAGGACCTGAGAGTTTTGTTCGAAACTCTCTGACCTCAAGAACCATCTTTATTATGTCAAAAATGTCTCGGGTCAATACCCAGAAACTGTTCAAGTCCGTGGATGTTTATCTCAAGACTTGTTTCTAAGGAATAGTTCCCCAAGTTGGGTCTGGGTTGGAACAAATCCCAGAACAATACATTAGGGAAGTTCCTTGTCCCTTGGCTTGGACTCTGGGTAGGGGAGATATTATACATTAACCCTTCAGTCAGCTTCTAGGTCTGACCTATCCATGGATTGGGAACATCATCTCCTATGGGGCATATACAACCATCATCCATGCAGAGAGAGAGAACAAACCAATACAAGGACTTCACCTGTAAAAAGAAAAAGCTTGTTACCTTGCTAAAATGAAAGAAGTCAAGCAGTTTAGTATAAACCAGTAAGAACAATTAGTAGGTACATACATATAGACACTAGTTCTATTAATTAAAGTAGTAGAGTAAGTACAATTATCACAAGCTATATGTGTAAAATTAGGCAAGAAATTCATAAAATCATCACAATTAAAACATGAATAGATAAAAGGCCAATTTGGACCCTTCCTTCTAGGGATATTAAAATGCTCCCAAAATGTTGGCTTTCATTATATGTCACATTGTAGAATAGATTTCCTATGGAAAAGCAGGTAGTATTAAAAAAAGTCTTTAGATCAGGTGATATTATTAATGAGGAGGAAGCATATCTGGAAGAAGTGTATGGTTGTGGCATTTGTCCCGCTGTCTTATTCAGTCCATGTCCTGTGGGAGGTTTCTTTCTGGATTGAGGATGTTCTTGGCAAATCCAACTGTCTCATGGTCCAGTGGTTGCCAATGCTTCTTCCAATCACACCAGTGTATTCTTCTCACATTGTGCCATTACTCTTCCAATAAGTATGAGATAAACTGTAAGATCCCATTCCCATAAAAACAATTGTGTTAGGGGATAATGATACAATTTATCACCTCCAGCAAATGCCACTACCACAGTACCATCCTTGCCTTCTGCCACTATCTCAGCAGCTCGAGGCATATCAGAGGTATGTCTTTTAACCCATACTTTAGATCCTACTCTTAAATCAGTACTTCCAAATTCTCCATACCTGGTTGAAATTGAAAGTGGTTCTGCTACTTGCTCCTACTGTTCCTTGAAATAGGTAGAAATTACTAATTGTGCCAGTCTACATCCCATAGAGCAAACCAGTGGTTCTGGGTCAAGGTTTTGCATTATCACTTTTATTTCACCCACATAATCTGAATCTATTGCTCCTCTTAAGATATGTATCCCCTTAACAACTAAGCTTGACCGAGGAGGTATATGCCTAAAATGTTTAGCTGGGATTTTTATTCCTATTTCTGTGGAAACAATAACTATCTTCCCTACAGGAATATCTACAGGATTTCAAGTACATAAATCATTACCAGCAGATCTGGCTAGTCCTAACAAGGGGAGTGTGGCATGTGGATCACAAGCCCACCATTGTAATGTTAGATTTTTCAGCCTCTGCATCTTTATTTGAACATTAGTGGTCATCATTTGTCCTAAAGGGGTTAATCCTCTTTTAGAGGCCTATTGTTTAGCTGTTGCAAAGCTTTGATAAATTGTCTTTCCAATGTGTATAAGAGCTGTTGCCAAGTTGTCTAAGTTTCTCTTTTAATAACCCATTCATCCTTTCAACTAATCCTGCTGTGTGGGGATAATAAGGTATATGATAAATCCATTCTCTATTATAATATAAACAATAGTGGTCTATTTCTTTTCCCTTAAAATTTGTTCCATTGTCACTATGTATTTGTAGAGGGGATCCATAATATAAGTAATGATATCTATAGTTCTACAAGTTTTTTTCCTGAGTGGCATTCTTTATGGGCATGTCGCCAATACTCCAGAATAAGCATCTACACAGGTACAAATATCCCAGCAACCTCTGTCCATTGGTAAAGGACCAACAGAATCAATTTGCCAAATTTGGGAAGGCAGCCTTCCTTGGGGTAGTGCACCTCTAACAGTGTGGGGAATTGATCTCTCCTTTTCAATTTGGCATATGGAACACTTAGATTGTATTTGTTTTAATAGAGATATTGGGAGGGAAATTCCCCTGTCCAAGGCCCACCTGTGTAAGGCTCAGACTCCGAGGTGTCCCACTTGTCAATGTGCCCATTGTGCTAATGAATAATATTCTTGATCTTCTCCCTGTATTGTTGCTATTTTGGCTAGATGATCCACATGCGCACTATACTCACATTCTGGGTGTTCACTGAAGTATGTGCATCTACATGAAAACCTGAAATGTTAGTATTATGAGACCAATTCCATATATCTTGCCACAATTCTTTTCCCCATATATCTCACCCATGAATTTGCCAACCATCTTCATTAAGAGGCAGGAGTGCTCATTATCCAATGCATTATAGGTATTTTGGGTTGAAAGACCACTTCACGACCAATTGTCAATTGTTCTGTCTCTACCAATGCCTAATATGCAGCTAAACGTTGTTGTTCAAACGGGAAATAAGTTTCCCAGCAGAGAGCAGCTTTCTTGACTAGAATCCTAAGGGAATATTCCTGCCCTGTTATTTTTGCCATAGGCTCCAGTCAGCATATCCCTCTTGGACAGATACTTGTAATTCTACAGGGCTGTTGTCCATAGACTATAAATCTAATATGGTTTGGATTGCAGCTTTGGCTTCTTCAACCACTTTTTCTTCCTCCTTCCCCCAGGGGAATTCATATTTCTTCCTAGTCACCTTATAAAGCAGGTGCAATATTTGTCCTAAATGGGGAATGTGTTCCCCAATATCCAAAAAGTCCTATGAATTTCTGGGCCTCAGTTTTATTAGCAGAGGGAAGAAAATCTATCTTTGGTTTAGCCTTAGGAAGTATTTTTCTGTGCCCCTTATTCCAGGAAATCCCTAAGAATTTTACTGCTTGTGTCAGTCCATGAATTTTGTTTGGATTAATTTCCCATCCTTTGCTTTTCATGTGTTCTAATAAAAAGTCTTCATTCCTTTCATTTTCAACTCATCTAGATGTTTAGCCATTATCCCACGGCAAATACTGGGGCTATATAATCAGTACTCCTACATCAACATATTCCTTAATAGTAGCAGTAATTTCATCCTGCCCTCCAGGTATATGGTACTGCTTAAGTGTAATGGTCTTCACAGGTGGCAGTAAGACACAGGGGGCATTTTAAGTTTTCTTACTAGCACTGCCCTTATAATTAGGGCCCTAACAGCAAATCGATATTGTCCATCTGGTAATTGCAAAGTCATTCCTCTTAAAATGTCTATTCCAATTATATATTCAGGAATGGGTACTATTACTACAGTACTATTACTATTACTACAGTACAATCCCAAAAAGTAAATGTCCTATTTTAATGGGTATAGTAACTTGTTTGGCTTGTATTTCTTTTCTTCCTAATCCTGTAATTATCATGGATCTTCCTTCTTTAAATTTACCAGGGTCACCATAAGTTAGGGAGGCCTCTGCTCCAGTGTCAATTAGAGTTTTTGCTACAGTTGTAGAACCATTTTTCCAATATATAGTTATGGGAATATGGGTCTTTAATCTCTATCTTTTACTTCCCTAATTTGCACTGGAGTTTGGTCTTTATCCTAATCCCCTTTCAAATGCTTTCAAATTCTGGAACTGGCATGCTGTTTACAAAGCCCATCCTCTTCTACTTATTCCCACCATCTCTTTCCCTTTTTCTATTGGGATATCCTCTAAACACCTAATGACATTCAATGGTTCAGTTTGTTTGAGATGGCTCCCCCAATCCTCACAAGGAGTAGTAATCCTAGCCCACTCTTTAGCAAGGGAGGAATTTGGGAGCCCTTCCCAGCCTTTCCTGTTCTTTAACTTTAACTTCTCCTGGTTTTTTTGGGAAAGGCATTGTGACACAGATCTCGTTCATGACGTCAATTGTAACAGTAAGGTTATAATTTGTTTCACAGGTTTGGATCTATACCCACAAAGACATGTTCACACTTTTCCTAGTTTATAAATGATTTAATAATGCCAATAATCATAAACATACATACATATAAATGTGATTACCTATGATTATACAATCTTAGAAACAAAGAAAATTAACAGAAAGATAGAGAGATAAAGAAGAAGAAATGTATCACCAATCCGAGGAAGCACCAACTCCTGAACATCTGGCTGGGGGAATCCTGTATCACAGCCATCGGGGTCTCTGTTAGGAAAGTCCCTATGGTAGAGCATCCTCTCCAAGGGTGAATCTTAAAGCCACTTTCCCAAGAAAGACCCTTTTTATCATCCTTACACAAAGAAGGCAGGGAGCCAAGGAACAGGTGATTGATCTTAAGAACCTGAGAGTTTTGGCCAGAGAGTGTTGGCCAAAACTCTCTGACCTCAAGAATAATCTTTATTATGTCAAAAATGTCTTGGGTCAATAACCAGGAACTAGCTAAGTCCCTGGATGTTTACCTCAAGACCTGTTTCTAAGGAATAGTTGCGCAAGATGAGTCTTTGTTGGAACCAATCCCAGAACAATACATTAGGGAAGTTCCTTGTCCCTTGGCTTGGACTTTGGGTAGGGAAGATCTTATACATTAACCCTTCACATATATAGTCATCTCCTGTCCTCATTCCAATTCATGGGATTAAACATTTTATTATTTTTTTTTTGGTGGGTAGAGAAGAGGAGGGTCTAAGTTTCTTCTTTCTATGAGATAGATGTCAAATAAACATGAACATTTAAGCTCATATTTTGTGTAAAAGTACTGTCCTTTTTCTCTCTGGGGAGGGACATTGTGGCTCTGAAACAGACATAAATCAGAAGACCCAGAAGTTCAATGGCAGAAACATAGGCCTAACTCTGGAATTGACAGCCTTCTCTTTTTTAGAAGTTTTCAAGGAAAGGATATGGGAGACATTGAGGTTAAGATGTTTCTGGGACTTCTACTTTGAAATTTCTAATAGGTAATTGGTTAAGAAGGATTGAAACTGAATGGAGAGATTTAGGTGGACATATAGATTAAAGAGTCATTTGCATAGAAATGTTAGCTAAACCCATGGGAACTGAAGGAGAGAGAGAAAGAGAAAAAGAGAGAGAGAGAGTGAGAGAGAGAGAGAGAGGGAGGGAGAGAGGAGGGAAGTTATTAATGGTTTAATACCATCTTCAAACTAAATTGCTAATAGAATATTCCAGAAATTTTTGATGAATTTGTATGCATGCAAGTATATGTATATATGCATATATATGTATGCACACATACATGTATTTGTAAAAGTACATCTATGTACATATAAATGTATATTTACATACATACAAATATATATTTCTTAAAAGAAGGCATAAATAGGACATGTATTAAATATTCCAGTGGCAGAAATCCAGCAAGGACTGCTAAATTATTAAATACTAGCTAGTATTCAGGGGGGAGAAATTCTTGCAGTCTGGAACATTCATCCACATTGAATAAGGACAAATGTAAAACCATATCTGGATTTTAAAAAAATCACCTTGCAAGTAAAAATTAAGGAAGAAAAGAAAAAAAGAGCAATGGTAGTGGGGGAAAAAGACACTGATGGTATGTAATAAATACAAGGTCAGCATGAGAGCAAGCTATAACATATTCAAGGACAATTATAGGATGTTAAGCTACATTGCAAGATGTTTTGGACAATGAATGGCTATACCAACTGTACATTGTTGAGAACTTTGTTGGGATATCACATTTATTTCTCCAAATATTAATTTAAGAAGGGCATTGGGAAACTGGTGAGGGTAATGTAGAGGGAAATCTAAATCATAATGGAGCCCCTGTTGTTCATATGAATTGAAGATGTATTGAAGGACATCTCATAATCAATAATGCCAAATTGTATGTAAATGTCATTAATGTCGACATATTTAACATGCTTTTGAACATGTTCGTTAATATTGATTAAAGATTCTTCTTTCTCGTTTCTGCAGATACTCAATGATTAATAGGGCACTTAGTCCCTTGAAAAATGGAAAATCAAAGTCATGTGACTGAGTTCATTCTCCTGGGACTTTCACAGAATCCAAATATTCAGAAAATGATATTTGTTATACTCTTAGTTTTCTACCTTGCAACTGTTGGGGGGAATTTGTTTATTGTTGTGACCATCATCTGCACCCCTTCTCTTTTGGGTTCCCCTATGTACTTCTTCTTAGCCTTTCTATCTCTCCTGGATGCCTGTTTCTCCTCTGTCATTGTTCCTAAAGTTATCAGAGACTCTCTATATGAAAGAAAAACCATATCCTTCCAAAACTGTATGGGTCAGATTTTTGCAGAACATTTCTTGGCTGGTGTTGAGGTGATTGTCCTCACAACTATGGCTTTTGACAGGTATGTGGCTATCTGTAAGCCTCTGCACTATGTAACAATAATGAATCAGCCCCTGTGTTTGTTGCTGGTGGGAGTAGCCTGGGCTGGGGGCTTACTGCATTCCATGATTCAGATTTTCTTCATGCTTCCCTTACCCTTTTGTGGCCCCAATGTAATCGATCACTTTATGTGTGACTTGTACCTTTTGCTGGAACTTGCCTGTACTGACACCCATATGCTTGGTCTGATGGTTGTGGCCAACAGTGGCTTAATATGTATGATCAACTTTTCTCTTTTGCTTGTCTCTTATGGCATTATCCTTTACTCCCTAAGGACACACAGCTCAGCAGCACGTCGCAAAGCCCTTTCTACTTGTGTTTCCCACATCACAGTTGTTGTCTTATTTTTCGTACCATGTATATTTGAATATATAAGGCCACCCACTACTTTCTCTTTTGATAAAATGGTGGCAATATTTTATAGCTTTCTAACACCCTTATTAAATCCGTTGATCTACACATTTAGAAATACAGAAATGAAGAATGCTGTGAAGAAACTGTGGAGCAAAACAGTGATTAATGTTGAAAAATAAATAATTTAAGGAATCTTTTAAAAGATAAATTAGATGTCTCATCTTGACTTTTCTGCACCACCTCAAAACAAAGTCAAAAAAGATAATATAAGGATTATATGTCTTGCTAAGAAAAATAAATTTAAGGCTATTTTTTTCATAATTTACACTGAAGATATGTTTAGCAGTATAGGCAGCAAAAGGCACAGTCACAGCATGTTAATGCATAGAACACTGATAGAGGTAAATCCTAATTTTAAGCTACCAAGAAGCATTTGGTTCACACTTCACAGATGTAACTTAAAAAAATAAAAACAAATATTACAGTGATAGAAAGAGAATAAACTTCTCAAATCAAGGGAATTCATGCAGCCAAGAAAAAAAAAGTTACTATTCATTTATAAGAAATTAAATAGTTACAATATATTATCCTAAAAAAGTTTTTTAAAGGTGGATTTGGACATAGAGATAACATCCTGAATTGTAGAATTTAACTATTAACAAAAAAAATGATTTCAAAAAGAATGGTAAGTATTTTAATCATTTTTAAAGGACTCCATATGTGAGCAAGACATGCTATTGTAGTAAGAGCAGCAAAGTCCTATTTTTCCCCATAGCAGTGAGGCCCCATATTTCCCTGTATATTGATTAGGAAACCCTTTTCCCTATATTCTTAGCCCTTTCCCCAATATGCTGCACAAACAATTACTTCCTCCACATGCTGAATAGGCAACTTGACCACTCTGTAGCTACCTTGTGGTCTAGGGACCCTAAGCCCACCCTATCACCAGAGACCTTGTGATCAGGGGGCTTTCCCAAAACCCCACAAGTGCAATAAGACTCTTCAATGCCCAAGAGTAACTTATGTGATGTTGAAGTTTCCATTTACATCTTATGAATATGGTAATCAAGGGACTCTCAAGAGTGAAAGTATAGCTCTTTCAAGATAGACACCCAGAAGGGCTAGTACAGCCAAGGCACATCTTTTATTTTATTTTATTTTATTTTTTTGTTTGCATATCACAAAGATTATGCCATAGCCAACTGTCTTAAGTCACTCCCCCTTCAGCTGTGATATAAGCATTTCCCCATTCCCCTCTCACATAAACAACCAGTATCCTGAGCTGCTTGGTTCCATTTGCTTTTATGATAATAAAGCCCTGCTTGGAAGGACTCTGGCCTTGGTATTCTTACTGACCCCGAACCAGCTCTCCCACTACACTATAAGGTCATTATTTAAACACATAAACAACAACAATAACAACAAGAACAAAACACATTAGAAAATCAAATGCATTCAGTGACCCTGAAAAAAAAATGAACTCTGGTTAAAACAATGTAGTAAAAAAAAAAAGTAAAACATAACAGATTAATTAATATTTTGAGGGATGAGATAATGAAATAAGATGATACAGAAATAGGAAAACATCACTGAGATCAGAGGATAGTGTAGGGAGTCACTGGGAAATGCCACCACCTTCTAAGACTTAAAACAAGAGATGAATTTTATTTTTATTTTTGTTTCTGTTGTTAATCTTTCCTCATTTCTTAGCTTCTCTGAGAGATTAGGAAGAGAGCATAGTTATTTGGAATGGGAATATTATGTGAATTTCTGTCCTATATGAAAGCTACAGAAAGAATGAGGAAAACGTTCATTCATTCAAAATAATTTGGTATCATAATCTAATAGTGAATTAGATTTTTGATTAGATGGGGAATGAAGTAAGGTAAGGGTGAATGAAATCAATTTATGTTAATGAGGCACTGAAAATAAATGTCATTCAAATTAATTGGTGAGAAGTTGAGTGAGAAAAACAGAGAAAGAGAGAGAGACAAATAGAGACAGACAGAGGCAGAAACACAGAAAGATAGAAAGAGACAGAGTGAGAGGCAGGCATATGATGGACCCCTTTGGTCATCTGTGAAAACATGTGGAATTCTTTTCAAGTATCTGAGATAAAACCTTCCACTGAATTATGTTTCAAATACATTAAATTTATAATGATATTTAAAAACAATTATGAAAATAATATTTAAAGGAAGTTCACAGATCCAAGTTTATAGAGAACTGAAACAGCCTTATGTCCTATTCTGGGAATCACAGTTAAGAAATCATTAAAATAATACATAACATTCACATAGGACTATAAAATTTTCAAAGTCCTTTACATATATTATATCATTTCAGGATCATAACAAAACCTGAAGACAGGTATTATTATTATCCCCATTTTATAAATCACAAACAGGTACAGAGACATAAAGTGATTTGAGCAGAGTGATATACCAAGTGAATTTCTTAAATACAACCTCTTACAGGAGAGCTTCCATGATAAACCTAGTTATTGGTGCTTTAAATACACACACATATGCATACACATATATACAAACATACTTCGTACATACACACAGATAGATGTGTCTGTGTGTACATGTTTTTTTTTTTCAAGTAGAATGTAAAGTTTATGAGTTAAATGACTGTTTTTAGTTTGTATTTATGTACACAGTCCCTAACAAATTTCCTGGCATCTTGTAGGTTATTAGTTTAAAAAAATAAAATCAATTAAATGAAATTTTATGGAATGTGATACTTTGTAATGGCAGTGTTCGGTAGTGGGAGGAGTGCATTTTTGGCAGAGATATGAATTATCTCATTCTGGAAAACTATTTGGAACAAATGAGATGAGAAGTGTAAAATTCTTTGCAATCTTTAATTGGCTATAGAAATTCTTAGTAGTGCTGTGGTTGCTATATCATAATAGTCACGAAAATTTACAAACTTCATAACCCAATGGATTGATAAATCATATAAAGAAAGATCTTCTATGTACCCTGTATGACTCTAAACTTTGGGCTACAAGTCGGAGTGTGATTATCTATGTTAACCTGATAATTTAGCCAATTCTCAGGAAAAGATGTGCTCTGGGAACCTGACCAGTTCATTGAACATATCAAGTTAATTAATATCCTGAGATGTTTTGCTTGCTCCAGGAACTTGTCCTGTTGCTGGACAGAGGGAAAACATCTACTAGAATCATTGACACTTTTGGCACCAGGCCTTCTTTGTTAGAGGCCCTATTTAAATCCTAATTACAAAAGCCATCTTTGGATTCTCACCCATGGAGAGGCTGCTCTGCCTGGGACTTTCCCAATCGGGACCCTGAAAACTGTATCACAGGAATCCCCAGCTTGGACTTCAGGTGTTGGTACTTCCCCGAATTGGTGATGTTTTCTTATATTATTGCTATCCTTTGTATTCTTAGCCTAACTATAGTCATATTGCTAATTGTATGTTGTTGTAAATCTGGCTTTTCTATGCCTGTATTATAATCTTAATTAAAGCTACCTTCACTTCTCTCTCTTGGACTGGTCTGATTGTAGGGGCGAATCTGAACCACATTTTCCTTCCTTAATTACACACCAGTAAAATCACTTCCAGTCAAATTGCTGAATGATCTCAAGGTAATTATATGTACCAAAATATTAATAGGAACATGGTTGTATCAATTAAACTGAAACATAGTAGGTACTTTTCACTTGGGGAATAAGGGAAATAATCACTGCATATGAATATGATAGAATATGATTATACTGCAAGAAATGACAAATATTATTATTTCAGAGAATTTCATTGTGACTTATATGAACCCATTCAGAGTAAAATAGAAGAAGGTAGACAATTACATGTTAGCACAACAAAGTAAAGGAATATTATTATTATTTGCTTTTTTGTTGAGGTAATCTGACTGAAATTACTTGCCAAGGATCACACAACTAGTAAGTGTCAAGTATCTGAGGTAGGATTTGAACTCATGTCCTCCTGACTGCAAGGCTAGAGCTCTATTCACTGCCCCACCTGGCTGCTCCTAATAAATGTTTTTAAACATTGATTAAATTGCATAAAGTCCTGTGACATGTACCTCTGAACATCTTTGGGTTATTCAAAGCCACCTTTAAGGACATTTGTAAATGAGACATTTATCTAAGAAATGATGTCATAAATGAAGTTATTTCTAACTTTCATAGAGGGCAGAAAACATTGACTATACAATTCACTTAGCTGCTAATTCAGCCAAAGTCTGGCACATGGACAAACTGGGACTAATTGGCTAGGGAATTTGTTCCTACACTGACCAAAGTCAAACGAGCTGAAGGCGCCAACTATCGCATAGAGGACGGCCTCTTATTTCCCTGGTGACTGAGTAAACTTTCTTAGTGTCTTAACTTTAATGCAATTTCTATAAGTATCTGTGTGTTTAAAAAAGGCTTAGTCCTTTAAGTGCTTACTGTGGATCAGAGTATAGGTCAGGGAGCGCAGAACTCTGACCTTTATTGTAACAGAAAAGTGAAAAATGTTCTTCTCTTTATGAAATTTTAAGAACATCCCATTTCTTCTGTCAAATGTAAGTACCTCATCTAGTATCCCCTTTGGTGCTTCAGGAAAGAAGCATAATGGGATGGTAATCCAAGGAATATCATCAATTTCCCATTTATTAAAATGATAGTCATGGATTTTGTTTAAATTTTTTTTTCTATTTTCTTTTATTGGAATAGTGAATATTATGAGGAGATCATTTGCTGCAGTAGAGACCACAAACTTGTTGATAATTTATAATCTTAAAGAATTTCATCTGGAACTAAGGCACTAAGTGACTTGGCTTTCTATGATCATGCTAGCATGTAACAAAACTGAATCCACAGGCAGATCACTGACCATTAAACCATAGTGTACTTTGAGCTCATGTTACAACAAGCTCATTCAGATGCTGTAGTACTCAGCATGGTGCTAGAACATGAGGAGACCTTAATAAATGTTTATTGAATCGATTGTATCTGAAGACAAATGACATTGTAAAGGTAATAACTAGCAAGGTCAATTTAAGGTGTATGACCTTTGTGATACATTTCCCACCTAAAGTTGTGAATACCTGTTTCTAGGCTCACTGTCTCCACTGCCATTCATGGCATGCTGGATCTTCCAGAAGGAACAAGTAAAATCAAACCCAGGTTGCAAACGTTGCATTTGCAGAAGCCTCCCCAAAACTTCAGAACACTCAGTCATAAAAACATGAAGAGGTCTTCAGGTTCCAGTCAAGAAAGATGAAGAAAGGTGAGTGCTGCCTAATGTTTTCTATCAACATTGGAGCTTTTATTCTTGCTTTGGCCTTCTTTGTTTTAGTCCTTAAGGAAGTGGAAACAATAAATGGGATATAATTATAAGGTAAAGACTATCTGGTAGCCAAAGTGTAGTATTGTTCAAACAATAATGAATTTGGAGACATAGGCCACAGGATTAGTCCACCCTCTTCACTTCTGACACCTATATGGCCTTGGGGGATCCACTTAGCTTTTCTATGCCTAACTTACCTCCCAGGTAAAATGAGCTATTTGGATAAGAAAGCCTAGTGTTCATTTGTGAATTCCTGATAGGGTAATTCTATCAGTGCTCATACTTTCCTTTGGGAGGGAAAGACAAAGAAACAAATAAAAAAACCAAAGGAGATTAAAAGCAATGAATATTGTCCTATGATATATTTCTCTCTTCATTCTTATTCTGATTCACTCTTCTTTATCCCCTAACCCACTCTAATTGTCCCTGAGTTCATTTACTCAGGTTCTCTATCAATATCCAGTTACTACATTCTCATGAATATTCTTTTTTATAATAATAATGATAATAATAATAATACATTGCATTTATAATGTGCTTTAAAGGTTGCAGAGTACTTTGCATGTTACTTTATGTAATCTTCAAAACAACTTTGGGAGTTAGTTGCTATTATTACTGTTAAGTAAGCTAAGACTGAGTGACTTTATCAGAGTCACACAACTAAAAATTGTCTTAGGTAAACTTTGAACGCATGTCTTCCTGACTCCAAGACAAACACTCTACCACAGAGCAACCACCATAATCTCCTCTATATCCCACCCCCCCATCACTCTCTCTATGGTTAGTTTACCATTCTCTAAACACTCAGGATAGGATGATGATTTGAATACAAGACACTAGGTATCAGTTTCAAGGATAGGCTGACTTCACATTCTGAAGCAACTTTTAATACCAGTCTAAGGGGTTTAGGATAATTAGACACCAAATGAAAGCAAGGAACATCATGGTTATTTGATCAGGGATAGGGAAAGGCCCAAACAGTGAATGGAGACTTCTTTGACATTTCTGACTTGTTGATAAGATGTAATAATTATTTCTTCCTGCATTTATTCAATTTCTACTCCATATGCAGAATTGGTAACATTCTCTACTTTCACAGCTATCATTGGCTGCCCATGAGTCTTGCAAGGTAAGTAGGTCACATCTAATTATAGACATTTTAGAGTAAGATTAGAAAAAAAACCTTTATAAATTTTGTTAAAAATATTTCAAGGAAAAACAAACCTTTCTGTATTAGGCAATGAGTTAACCATGGAGCTAGCGATCCCCATAGTTCCTCACTGTTCCAGTGTCCTTTTAACCATAAAACGTGGTCATTAAACAGATAGATCACTACTATGCTCAAAGTTGTTGTTTTTGTTGTCGTTTTTGCTGTTTGTCCTTCATTCTGAAGGCGATCATGACATCAGGGAGATCATGATATCACTTGTAATTGACTTTGTTTTGAGTGATAGAGGGCTGTGCAAGGTCACCAGCCTCCCTTTCTCCTCCAGAGACATCTGGGTCCAGTGGCCAGGTATTCATCAGGATGACTGGAGAGAGTTCAGGATGCAATAGGAGACCCAGGCCCTTCTAAGCTAAGGTCTTTTCAGGTTCTCACTTTGGGTGAGACAACACCCATTCTGTGTATAGGCCTCTTTAAGAAGTGAGTCAAGGAATGGCCCCTTTAACACCAAGAACAACAACAACAACAACAACAACAACAAATTCAAACTGGGAGGTGAGGACCTTTTAGGGTTGCTGGCCAAAAGAGAAAGAGTTACTGTTTACATTCATTCTGAGCCTGGATGGTCCAAAAAGTAACCATTAAGTGGTGCGTGGGCAGGGGACCTTTTATTGTCAATGAGTTCCAGAGTTAATTGGGTTTAAGGCTTAGTCTTTGAGAGAGAATTACTGAGACTGACTACAGAGACAAAACCAGACTATCAAGTTTCAGTCTTTGCCTTTTTTTAATGAAAACATAATACATTGTCAATTTTCAAAAGAAGACAATAATGTGGTTAAAGGTTGATCAGAGATCAAAATCTTTTAATTTTCCTAAGACCACTGAGTCAAGAAGGAAAAGAAAATCAAAGGCCACAGGGAAGCAAACAGGCAAACAAACAAACAAACTGTATTGATTTTACTTTGTTTTCCTGAAGGTGCAAGAAAATATTCCCCAATCATGTTCATTTAAAAATAACATGAAGGGGCAGCTAGGTGGCATAGTGGATAGAGTACTGGTCCTGGAGTCAGAAGGACCTGAGTTCAAATCTGGCTTCAGACACATGATACTCAGTAGCTATGTGACCCTGTACAAGTCATTTAACCATGATTGTCTCACAAAAATAAATAAATAAAAATAACATAAAACCTCACATTTTATTAAGTAAATACAAACATACACATAAGATAATAAAAATACTCCTAGTTTTTTGATTTTACCAGAAAGAGGAAAAAATAAAGAAATGTAAGAATTAAAGAAGGAACAAACCCTAATGTGAGTTAAAGAAGGTCTGAGGGAAAAGTAGGGATTATTTGACTTGATGGTCCAATTGTGATTATCACCTTTGCTAGTTATTGTCTAATCAGCATTTTCCAAGCTACTTCCAGGTTTTCAATTGGACTTTTATTTACTTGTATATTCATTTTATGTGGAATTATATTAAAATATATTGCATTAAGATCATCTCAGATAAAAAAATACGTACTTCATTTTAGAAAAAAGAAGTATTATCAAGTAACTTAAGACTGAAGCCTAGAGATCAAAAGATTATTTATTATTCAGATACCAAGTAATAAATTTTCTGAATTATTTTCCCCTCATTTATGCTGGGGCCTTCACACATGTCTTATTTCCCCAACTAGAATCTGAGGATATAAAGGCAATGCTATAGTTAACAGTATTTTGTATCCATCCTTTGTAGAAAAGCCATAGCATTTCATAGGTAGAAAAAATTAAAGGTACTCTAGTCTGAATCTCTCATTTCATAGATAAGAAAGTAACTTCTCAGAGGTTATATCATTCATAAGGTCACTTATATGTGTGTGCTTGAGGTCACACAAAAGGTGTTGAGTAGTCTAAAACTCTTTCCAAATATTATGTAACTTTCATTTGTAAATACTCAATAAATCATTGCTGAAAAAAAAAAGATTGATTTAAAGCACTGTGTTTTCTCATCAGGGCCAATTATCTTTAGAAATAGAGAAGGAAGGTAGGCATGAATCAAGGACTTAAGGCCTGCAAAAATCAATTTACAGTAACCTTAATTTTAATGATATTTAAAATAATTATTGTGATATGCTACGACCCATAGATTGGTGACTTTGTCTGGGACAGAACTTTGATTGAATAGAACTTGGTCTGAGCCTGACTGACAAATCTGTAGTTAGAATACAGGTGCCAATAAATCAATTGGGCTGACTTGATTCTCTTCTGATGGCAGGGGATATCAGGTTGTAGAGTATGAAAGTCAGAGTGCGGTAGGTAGAATACACTCACTGCTCTACAACTTCAGGTCTTCTGATGAGATGCCTATCTCAGATAGGTGGTAGCAAGTACCATGTCCTTCATATTTCTCTCAAATGGAATTATTTCCTTCTGCTTTTTGCATTTTCTTTTCTTTTTAAAATAGTGTTTAGAAAATAAAAAAAATCATCTTCATTTTCAAAATCATCCCTAATAACTTCCTACTAAGAAAGCCATTCTTTATGTGAAATGAGGAGAGAGAGAGGGAGAAAGAGAGAGAGAGAGAGAGAGAGAGAGAGAGAGAGAGAGAGAGAGAGA
>NW_020954584.1:1489268-1495068 GCF_900497805.2 Vombatus ursinus
AGAGAGAGAGAGAGAGAGAGAGAGAGAGAGAGAGAGAGAGAGAGAGAAAGCAGGGCTAATATTATGAGTAAGATTGTGCTGAAATTTTAGCAGTTCCGGGAAGGTCTTGCAGTATCCCTCCCTCTTTGTCGACATTCCCGGGTACACTATTAAGGCAGTAATCTGGGAGTTTAAAAATTCATAACTGATTGCATCATTCATTTTTCTTCTTTTAACAGCTGAGAGCGAATCACATTGTACCTGTTACCAGTCATTTATTGTTAATGTGTATGTATTTCTCCATAATTTCTTGAAAAAAATTGCTTTTTCATTTAAGATAATGTAAGTAAGAAGATGTATTCAGAGGGAGAAACCCCTCAAATATAAAAAAAAGAGAGAGAGAAAAAGCAAGGAAAGAGAGGAAAAGGAAAGGAAGAAAAGGAAAAGGAAGCTGATAATTATATATATGTATAAATATGTATTTATGTGTGTATATATGTGTATTGTGTATGTATTTATAAGTGTATATGTGCATATATGTATAAATGTGTTATGTATGTATGTATGTATGTACATATGCATGTATGCATATATGAAAAGAGAAGAGTTTTCTCCAGGACTTGCACTGTGTGTAAATATAGTGGTTTAGATTTCTTTATAGTTGTGTAATTAGGTGTGGAAGTAGCCAGAGGGATAGGCATGGAATCGAGAAGACCTGAGCTCAAATCCAGCCTCAGACACTAATCAGGTATGTGACCCTGAGAAACTCACTTAACTTCTCTCAACATCAATTTCTTTATCTGTGAATGGTGATAATAATAGTACCTATCTTTCAGAATTGTTGTGGACATGAAATGAAATAACATGTAAAATCCTTAGAAAACATTAAAGCACTATGTAAATGTTAGTTTATATTTGCACTATTATTAATTTGTTGAACATATACTAACTCTCAAAAATACCTCTCTGGGTCATAAACCACAAGTTTAAATAAATGTACTTTTAGCTTGCATTTACTGCCTTTCACATTCCCTACTATTTTCAGATCAGTAACATTGGTTCCTATGTAGCATACTGAATTATGGTTATAAAATATTGACTAAAATATTTTCATCCTCCTCGTATCCTATTATTAAGCAAAACCAACGTAGTGGCTCACAGTCTGAACTTATTTTATATCTTAGAAATCCTGAGTTCAAATCTCATATCATATACTTCTTATTTGTGATACTGTGCAAATCAAATATCTTCCATATTCTTTAGTTTCTTTGTTTACAAACTAATTATAACACTGTAGCAACTATATCCTGGAAATAATATCTTGTTGATTCTGTATAAAATTTTCTAATCAGAAAACTGGACGTTCCTTAAAGTGCTATTTAAAGGGTAAATGTGATTATTAGATTAGTACCTAGCTAGGTGGCACAATAGAGAGTTATGACCCAGAAGTCAAGAAGACTACAGTTCCAATGAAGGCTGTGGTGCTTAATTACTGTGTGTCCCAGTGAAAATCACTTATCCTCTGTTTGACTCAGTTTGTACAACTGTTAATTGGGGATAATAATAGAACCTGACTTCTAGGGTTGCTGTGGGGATCAAACGAGATAACAATTTAAAGTTCTGGTGACTAACAGATGTTTATTTTCTTTTTCCTCTTTAATTTACAGGACAAGAAACAAAATAATTTAAAGGGTAGTTGGTATGCTGGTATTTCCAGTGCTGATAAAGTGCTGACCTTGGTTTTAGGCAATGTGAGGTGGAACCCCAGCTTAGCTACTTGTGTAAAATTGGGCCAATAAGTCTTTCTTTCTTAAACTATATATATTTTACCATTTATAAAATGACTGGTTGGGATCAGGTCACCTCTAAGTTACTGTCTGATTCTTTACTTATGATCATCTGACTCAAAATCAAGTTTTGTCATCTTGTAATAAAGTAAAGGGAAAAATTTTCTAGATCAAAATCTTCTCCTCACTCTTATTTCAGTTCCCAATTTGGTAAACTTACTTGCCAGTTGCTATTACCCCTCCCTCCAGAAATGTTTGGACAGGAGAGAGTTTAAATTCATAGTACCCTAATTTTCAAAGTGATTTAAATACATCATTTAATTTGAGTCTCATGACAATGCTATAAATTAGACACTAGAGATATCGTTGTATTAAGGTAGGTATGTTACGTTTGTATATATGTGACTATGGGTGTATGTTTGTGTGTATAGTCTCCCTTTATTTCCTCTCCTCTCTTCTTCTCTCTCTTCTCTCCCTCTTCTGCTCTCCCACCCTCCCCAGCCTTCCCCCATCTTCCCTCACCCTTCCCTGGCCTCCCCTTTCATCTTTTTATCTCTCTCCCTTTCTTTCAAAATCATATTGATATTCCCAGTGTTCTTTAAGAACTTCTCATTCCAAGGATAAATTGAATGCAATATTAAATACACATTTGGCATTGTCCTTTAGGAAATAAAAATAAGATTTTCAAAGATAATCAAGAGCATTGGAAGAGAAACACAAATATTCTCTCATTGTTTTAAAATGTAAAAAAAGGAAAAATGTGGAATATTGGATCCAAGTAACAATAATTAATGAGTACACTGATTGCAGTAA
This sequence comes from Vombatus ursinus, assembly GCF_900497805.2. Lineage (NCBI taxonomy): Eukaryota > Metazoa > Chordata > Mammalia > Diprotodontia > Vombatidae > Vombatus > Vombatus ursinus. The sequence continues at coordinate 1,491,848 of NW_020954584.1, forward strand.
CTAGAATCTGTCCTAGTCCCTAGAGGCATTGCAGTGGGGTGGATGGAGTAGTTGACATGGAATGAGGAGGAAATAGCATCCCTTTATTCTTTCCTCTGATATTCATTAGATTTGTGACTTTCAATGAGTCATGTAATCTCTTTTAATTTACCCTGCCTCAACAACAAAATGGCAATAATCAAACCTGGAAAGGGTACTCCACACAATTTTATGGGGTCATGTAACAATGTATGTATTGTTCCTTTGAATCATTAGTTATATGTCAAATATTATAATTTTTCCACATTCAAAAAAAATTTTTTATGAATGACTTGGATGAAGCCAAAGATGTTAGACTTAGCATATTTGTAAATGGATGAGACAACTAACATATTGGATGACAGTCAGTATACAAATCAACTTTGACAGGCAATCATCATTGGTTCTGACAATATATCATTTAATATGAGCGAATATAAAATCCTATATTCTGTTTGAACCATTCATCACCACCAATATAAGATAAAGGAGTCATAGCCAGACAACAAAAAATGTGAAACTCATCTAGCAGCCAAATCTGGTCTGCATGATTTTTGGCAAGTGAATTTGCCTCCCTGGATTTCAATTCCCTTCTCTGCAAAATAAGGTGATTGGCCTTGATAGCTTTTAATGTCTCCACTAAAACTTAACCACGATATTTTAAACTCTGTGCTTAGTAAGAGTCAACAATCTGACATGGCACCAAATTTTTTAATGGGACCTTGGGCTGTGTTTGAGTCCTGGTGTTCAGAGTTAGGGAGATGATAATTCCAGTGAATTCTTCCATTGTTGATGCACATATGGATCTGTGCTAAGTTTGGGTAACATTTAGAAAAGGACATTGATGATCTCTAGCATATTCAGAGAGGGGGAACCAGGAAGACAAGCTTTTGAAAATCATGCCATGGAAAATAGAAAGCTTATTGGGAATATGAGTCATTATCAATTATTAGTAGGGCTGTTAGTAACATGAGAGAGATAAGAGAAAAAAGATAGAGATCAGAAATTTTAAAATTTGATCTCACAGGGTAGAACTAGTGACAATTTTTGTAGGTTACTTAGAAGTAAATATAAACCTCAAAACGGAAAAATCTTTTAAATATTTTGAACTACTCTAAGATATATTAGAAATGCAAAGACATTTTCTTCTTTATTGGTTATATTCAATTGGAGGCTGGATGATTATTTCTCAGGGAAAATTTAAAAGGTATTCTCTTTCAGCTAAGCATGAACAAAGACATCTTATGAGCTTCCTTCAAAATTTGAGATTCTAGGAAAGGAATTACTGAATCAGAACAATCTAGGTCTGTATTGTTTCTAGCAGATTAGTACATGTGTTGGGAGATTATAGTAATTATCCCCCAAGATGTAAACCCTGGAAAGTTAGGCATGGTTAGAATATGAGTTTTTGGATAACACACACACTCACATGGAGTAAAATGACAAAATAACATTAAATTATCAAACACATCTGTGAACTAAAAATTCCATACAATGGCACTGATTTTGATCCACCCATGCTTATGTATTCATGTCTTTCTTATTTATTTATTTATTTGTTTGTTTGTTTATCTATCTATTTATTTATTTATTTATTCATTCATTCATTTATTTATTCATTTATGTCTGCTCAGAGGACAGTACAACAGTTTCTCAATTTCTCACACACAGATCCCATGAGCAAAAAATGTATTAAATGAACTGGAACAGATTACGAGGTACTTTGTATTGAAAACTTTCCTATCTAAGACTGAAAATAGGACTAACAGAAGCTTAAGTCAAGCAAGAGTCAAGCAATGTTTCTTTTATGGAGACCTCTCAAATTCTGCTCTTTTAATTCTTTTTTATTCTTTGTTATATTAACTAGTTCTCACCTATGTCCTTCCCAGTTGAGTCCTAGAGATGAGAAACAATGTGACTGAATTCATTCTGCTTGGACTAACGCAGGACCCAGAAAAGCAGAAAATTGTATTTGCCATTTTCTTGGTGTTCTACACTGCCACTGTGCTGGGGAACCTAGTAATCATTGTGACAATCAAGACCAGTTCCACACTTGGTTCCCCTATGTACTTTTTCTTAACCTACTTATCCATTGCAGATTCTTGTTTCTCTACCACCACAGCTCCCAAACTGATTGTGGACAACCTCTCTCACAAGAATACCATTTCCTTTGATGAGTGCATGATCCAAGTATTTGCCATGCATTTCTTTGGTGGTGTGGAAGTACTGGTCCTCATTTTAATGGCCTATGACCACTTTGTGGCCATCTGTAGACCTCTACACTACTCAGTCATCATGAACCAGAAGGTATGTAGGATCCTGATTCTATTGGCATTAATAGGATCATTTCTGCATTTTATTTCCCAAATAATTCTCATCTTGAGTGTTCCCTTCTGTGGTCCCAATGTGATTGATCACTATTTCTGTGACTTGCAACCTTTGTTGAGGCTTGGATTCATGGACACATATGTACTAAACCACTTAGTAGTTTTCAAAAGCGGAGCCATATGCTCAGTAAGCTTTTTTTTTGCTGATGATATCCTACACAATTATACTGAACTCTCTGAGAAATCATAGTGCAGAAGGGAAGCCCAAAGCCCTCTCCACATGCAGCTCTCACATCATTTTTGTCATAATGTTCTTTGGTCCCTGCATATTCATATACACTCAGCCCCCAACAACATTCCCTCTTGATAAGTTGGTGTCTGTCTTCTATACCATTATAACTCCTTTCCTCAATCCTTTGATTTATACCCTAAGGAATGCAGAAGCAAAAAATTCCATGAAGAAGCTATGGAACACCCGAGTAAGTTCAGGTGACAAATAATGTGCTCAAGCATATTATTTTTTTCTATTTTTTCAAGGATGTTTGGTCCAAACTGGAACAATTAAAATTGATATATGATAATAATAAAGTCAATGTTCAAGAGTTTTTAACCTTCAGTCCATGGACTTTTAACAATATTTGATAACTATATTTCAATAGAATTTTCATTTACCTTGCAAATCAATGTATTTTATTTTATGCCTTTGAAAACGTTATTCATTTTAACATGAAAAATCTAAAATATGACATTTGCTTTGGTTTTATCATTATTTCACAGTAAAAAAATGTTAACATGAGGAGTTTACTTTGTCTCAAAGAGAACAAAAGGTAATAAAGTCATGAAAGAGAGGAACTTTTGTGGCATAATGGAGAGAAT
>NW_020954584.1:1510068-1556085 GCF_900497805.2 Vombatus ursinus
AAAATGTATTAAATGAACTGGAGCAGATTATGGAGGTACTTTATATTTGAAACTTTCCCATCTAAGACTGAAAATAGGACTAACAAAAGCTTAAGTCAAGCAAGAGTCAAGCAATGCTTCTTTTATGGAGACCTCTCAAATTCTGCTCTATTAATTCTTCTTTATACTTTTGTTACATTAACTAGTTCTCACCTATTTCCTTCCCACTCAAGTCCTGGAGATGAGAAACAATGTGACTGAATTCATTCTACTTGGACTGACTCAGGACCCAGAGAAGCAGAAAATTGTATTTGCCATTTTCTTGGTGTTCTACACTGCCACTGTGTTGGGGAACCTATTAATCATTGTGACGATCAAGACCAGTCCCACACTTGGTTCCCCTATGTACTTTTTCTTAACCTACTTATCCATTGCAGATTTTTGTTTCGCTACCACTACAGCTCCCAAACTGATTGTGGACAACCTGTCTCACAAGAATACCATTTCCTTTGATGAGTGCATGACCCAGTTATTTGCCATGCACTTCTTTGGCTGCATGGAGATACTGATCCTCATTTCCATGGCCTATGACCGCTTTGTGGCCATCTGTAAACCTCTACACTATTCAGTCATCATGAACCAGAGAATGTGTAGGATCCTGATTCTATTGGCATGGGTAGTGGCATTTCTGCATTCTACTGCCCAGATAATCATCATCTTGAGTGTGCCCTTCTGTGGCCCCAATGAGATTGACCACTATTTCTGTGACTTACAACCTTTGTTGAGGCTTGGATGCATGGACACATATGTAATAAACCTCTTATTAGTTTCCAATAGCGGAGCCTTATGCTCGATAAGCTTTGTTTTGCTGATGATATCCTACTCAACTATACTGCACTCCCTGAGAAATCATAGTGCAGAGGGGAAGCGCAAAGCCCTCTCCACCTGCAGTTCCCACATCATTGTTGTCATAATGTTCTTTGGTCCCTGCATATTCATATACACTCGACCTCCAACCACATTCCCTCTTGATAAATTGGTGTCTGTCTTCTATACCATTATAACTCCCTTCCTCAATCCTTTGATCTATACCCTAAGGAATGCAGAAGTAAAAAATGCCATGAAGAAGCTATGGAGCACCCGAGTGACTTCAGGTGACAAATAATGTGTTCAAGCATATTATTTTTTTCTATTTTTTTCAAGGATGTTTTGTCCAAACTGGAAGAATTACAATTGATATATGATAATAATAAATGCAATATTCAGGAGTTCTTAACCTTGGGTCCATGGACTTTTAACAATATTTGATAACTATATTTCAATAGAATTTTAATTTATCTTGCAATTCAATGTATATGTTATGCCTTTGAAAATGTTATCCAGTATAACATGAAAAATTTAAAATACGACATTTACTTTTTTTTTCATTACTTCAAGTAGTAAAAAAATTATACACGAGGACTTTATTTTGTTTCAGAGTGAGCAAAAGATAATGAAGTCATGAAAGAGAGGAACTTTTGTAGCATAATGGAGAGAATGCTGGATATCAAATACCATCTTTCTTTTTAATTTCTTGTATGGTTTGGGGGGAAAATGAATTTTCTGTATGTTTGTTTTGTCAACAATGAAATCAATGATTTGGACTGTAGAACCTCAAGGACAGGGGGGGAGAACATGGGGCCTCCAGGCCACACGTGGCCTTCCAAGTCCTTGGGTAAGGACTTTTGACTGAGTCTAAGTTTTACAGAATAAATCCTTTTATTAAGATGATTTGTACTGTGAAGTTTGGATTCAATCAAAGGGCCACACTTGAGGACCTGGAGGATGCCATGTGGCTTTGAGGCTGGAAGTTCTCCGCTCCTGCCTTGGGCCTTTTAGACGTCTAAATTTGTTGCCCTGTGAATGTAGGATAGAAAAAAATAGTGAGACGAGATGAAAAAAATGTGGTTTGAGAAAGAAAGAGGTATAGTATCAAACTGAGATAAATTAAATATAAGAATTAGAATCTCCCCTGCTAATTTCAATAATCAACATTTTACCTCTCATAACTCCACTACCAAAATTTACCTCTTCAATTCACTTTGCATTTTTCCACTTTTCAATACACTGATCTTCATTCAAGCCTGCTTGACAGAAAATTTTGGATGATGTATGATACATTATATGAATTTCTTATATAATGTAGCCATTTGGAGGTTTTCCATCTCATCTTCCCAATAACATACTTCTATAAACTTATCTTTCGTTAAACACACACACACACACACACATGCACAATCATTGGATAAAATTGTGGATGAAGTCTTCAACTTTGAGTCATAAAGACCTAGTTTAAATTCAAACAGAGATACATCTTATCTGTGGGGACATAGCAAGTTATTTAAACTCACTTGGCTCAAATACTGTAATAACTTTTCTGTCAAGTCTTCCCATTTTCAGTATTTCTCTATTCCAATGCGTTTTCCACTTATCATAATTCAAGTCCTCTGCTTCTTTAAGGTGAAACCTGCTAAATATTGAATGACCTTGCTTGCTTCTCCATAGTATATGAATTGCTTCTTTCTGGCTTCTTGAAGTATTTTCTTTGTGACCTGAACACTCTGAAATTTGATGATTATTTTCCTGTGAGATTTTATTCTGGGATATCTTTCAGGTAGGGATCAGTGGATTCATTCAATTTCAATTTTACCTACTGGCTCTAAGATACAAGACTGTTTTCCATTATAATGTGTTGAAATATGACATCTAGGCTCTTTTTTTTTTAATCTTGGATTGCAGGGAGTCCAATAACGCTAAAATTATCTCTCCTTGATATATTTTCTAGGTCATTTATTTAGGTCATTTTTAATCATATATTTCACATTTTTAACTTTCTTTTCATTACTTTGACTTTGTTTTATTGTTTCTTGATGTCTCCTGGAGTCATTATTTTCTACTTCTTGATTATAATTTTTTACGGAATTATTTTCCTTAGTGAGCTTTAGTAACTATTTTTCCATTTGACCTATTCTACCTTTCAAGAAGTTCTTTTTTGCCAGTGAATTTTTTTTACTTCTTTTACTATTTAACTAATTTTTAAGGGTTATTTTCTTCAGTACTTTTGAGCCTGTTTTTTTTTTAACCAAGCTGTTAATTCTGTTTCATATTTTTTATTACTCTTTTTTCCCCTAGTGTTTCCTCTACCACATTTAAGTTTTTCTTTAATTCTTGTTCTGCTTGTGTCCAATATGATTTTTTTTTCCTTTAAGGCTTTGTTGTAGCTGTTTTCACATTAAAATAAATAGGAAAAAAAAGTTAAAGAGATGAATACAATCTTATAAAACTTAGATATTTTTGACTTCTGAGGAAAATTGAATGAGAATAGGAATTATAATTTTTTCTCAGCTGTTCATGATGTATTCATAAAAATTGACAATGTATTATGCAATAAAACCATGACCAAAAATATAGTAAAGCAGAAATATTAAATACAAATTTTTGTACCATAATGAAATGAAAATTATATTCAATAAAATATTATGAAGGCATATATTAAAAGTTAATTGGAAATTAAATAATCTACTCCTAAAGAGTGAGGGAGTTGAAGAATGGATGACAGAAACAATCAAAATTTCACTTAGGATAATGAAAACAATGAGACAACATTCTAAAATTTGTGGGATTCAGACAAAGCAGCAGTTAGAGAGAAAAATAAGTGTATATCTATATATACCTCTATATATACGTATATACATATATATATATATAAATCTGTATGCTAATGAAAGAAAGAAAGAACCAATCAATGAATTGTGTAGAGAATTCAAACAATTAGAAAAAAGAACAAATGGTTGTTGAATCTGATTTAAAAGAAGAAGAAAATCAAACTACCTAAACAAAGAAGAAAAGGGGAATGCATTAGAAATGAAAATGAAATTAAACACCTATCAGGAACTATTTTGCCCACTTACACGCCTGTAAAACTGTCACTTTAAATAAAAAGGATGAATAATCACAACAAATAAAAATTTCCCAACTTAATAGAAAAGGAAATAAAATACTCAAATATTCCTTTGTTAGAAAAAGAAATTGAACAAGCCATAAATGTACTCCATGAGGAAAAAAAAATCCCAGAAGCAGATAGATTTACAAATGAATTTTACCAAACATTTAAGGAACAGTTAATGCCAGTATTATACATACTATTTGAAGAAATAGGTTAAAAAAAGAAATTCTACCAAATTCCTTTTATGACACAAATATGATTTTGATACCTACACTAAGGAGAGCAAAAATAGAGCAATAAAACCATAGGCTATTTTCTCTTAAAACTATTGATACAAAATCATCATTATTTCTATACATTACCAACAAACTCAATGCGAAGAGATAGAGCCAGCACTTCTAATAAAATATTGAATAATAACAGTGATAATGGATATCCTTGCTTCACCTCTGATCTTTTTAGGAAGGCTTCTAGTTCATTCCTGTTATAAATAACACTTGCTCTTGGTTTTGATAGATGCTACTTATCATCTTAAGAAAGACTCCATTTCTTCCTTTGTTTTCTAGAATGGGTGTTGGATTTTATCAAAAGCTTTTTTTTCTGAATATAATGATATAATGACATAATTTTTGGTATTTTCTTATTGATATTATTAATTGTGCTCATTATTTTCCTAATATTGAACCAACTCCGCAATCCTGGTATAAATCCCACATGGTGTATAATTTTTGTAATAGATCTCTGTAATCTCTTTGCTAGTAGTTTATGTATAATGTTTTAACACTGTTCAGATACCTGTGGGTTTATTTTATATCCTGTAAATTTGCTAAAGTTGTTAGTTGTTTCAACTAGTTCTTTAGCTGATTTTCTAGGATATTTTAACTATATCACCATATCATCTGTGAAGAGTGATAGGTTTGTTTCCTCCATGCCTATTTTTATGCCTTCAATTTCTCTTTGCTGTCATTGCTATAGTTAATATCCCCACAGAGAGTAGGGCAATGGGTTAGAGAATTCAACTCAATAGGTCAAGAAATGACCAACTGTGTCAGAGTCTTTATAAATTACATTTCACTGCTCTGTATAAATGACACATTGTTCCACAGAATATAAATTCTGTGAGGGTAGGATTTGTTTTTGTTTTTGTTTTTTTAACTTTATATGTTCATCTTCTAATGCAAATCCTAACCATCAGTAGTTTTTAAATAAATAATTATTGAATGTAATGAATTTTACATGTTTGTATAGACTGAAATACTTTTATTAATACATGTATATGTATATACATACATATATACATACATACTTATAGGTGATCCAGTAGATGGAATCCTAGACTTAGAATCATCAATCTTGAATTCAAATTCTGCTATGTGTGCTTCCTCTGTTTTGACCATGGTAAAGTTACTAAAACTCTCAGGATCACTTCCCTCATTTATAAATATGATTAATCATAGTGCCTAACTCATAGAGTAGGTAGGATCAAAGAAGATACTATATGTTAAGTGCTTTGAAGACTTTTACGCAATATATAGCTATTGATAATAAACAGCTACTGCTGCTGCTGCTGATGTCATCAGGGTGGATATTATCTCTTTAAACCTTAAGTTAATCACTTCAACAGAAGAGTACTTAGGCAAAAGAGGGGCTTCATGGGAAAGATTGGCTCCAGCTGACCAAACAAGCAAAAAAAAATAGGAGAATAAATAAATAATCTCTGAATCTCTGCTAGTTGGTCTATTTTATGAAAGCCTTGTAAATAATAAATGCTTAATAAATATTTGGTCAATACATTGCTCAAAGGGTAGAGCCTTTTACCAATCTGAGGCGAATGACTCATGAAGGAAATTCAAGTGTACTAATTATATTGCAAAATAAATTTTATTTTTTTAAGTGAGAGAGAAAACTTTTGATATTACTTCCACTTAATATAAAAATCATAAAAAATGAGATTTTATTCTTTTGCTATTTTTTTTTGGGTGAGGCAATCAGGGTTAAGTGATCTGCCCACAGTCACATGAGTAGTAAGTGTCATTTGTCTGAGGTTGGATTTAAACTCAAGTCCTCTTGACTCTAAGGCCAGAGCTCTACCCACTATGCATCCTAGCTGCTCAAAAACCCTGAGTTGAAAAATCTATCATCTTCTATAAAATAAATAACAGACAACTGTGAGGGAAGATAAATTCTTAGATTCAGTGGAACTGGTGTGAGAATATTCAAACCAGTGGGAAGGATTTTGAAATCTATACCTGGTATGTATTTCCTATGTGACATTGCCATAGCAATTCCCAACTGTTGGTCTTTTTTTTTTTAATGAAAATTAGGGGCCTAGATGATTTGTCCTCTAAGATAACTTCTAGTTCTAATTTTGTGATAAAAAAATAGGAGAAATATGAAAATGAGGAAAAGATATCGCAGAAAATAAGATTTTTTAAATCAAAGTTCAGCTTACAACTTCGAGTTCCCATTGTTGTTTTCCCCACTGTCCAATTGCTCTGCTAATGCTTACTCCATGACCTTGCTTAGAATAACTCACTTTTAAATTTTCTGACTTTATTTCAGCATCTATTAGCATATAATTTTAAAAGAATAGTGGCATATTGAATATTACTCTATTAGATATATAATATTTATTATTAGATATAGATTATGTATGCCTGAAGTTTTGCCTGTAAGTTTTCTAAGAAAGCAAGGCAGAGTCTGGTCTATATAAAGAAATTGACAGGACCACCAAAGAGAGACAGAAAATTAGAGAGAGAGAGAGAGAGAGAGAGAGATGAAGAGAAAGAGAGAGTTTAAGTAATAATAAGTAACATTCATTATCAATAACAATAAGGATTTTTAAGGTTTACAGGCCATTTTGCAAATATTGCCTCATTTTATCCTTACAACAGACCTTTGAAAGAAGTACTATTTTCATCACCTTTTATGGAGAAGGAAACTGAAGTAGATAGAGGTTAAGAAGCTTACCTAGAGACACAGGCCTAGTCAATTTCTGAGGTTGGATTTGAACTCAGGTCTTCTTGACAATGAGTGCAGTGCTCTATCCGCCACACAATTTCCCTGCTTACTTCTTCAGAAACTAAAATATAAGACAAATGCCTTTCAACTAGAAATAGGTTTTGAGGAACATAGGGTCATTTTCTAAATGTTTGGACCAGCGGTAATCTGATTCTACAGATGTAAAAATTAGAGAGGCTAAAAAGGGTAGAGTAGGCCAAACAGAAGGATGTCAAAAGAAAGGGGAAGGACACCAAAGGTAGATCTCCCTTTCACTGTGTTGTTGGCTAAAATATAAAAGTTGTTATGTCTTTGTAGCTTTGAACATCTTACCCATTCCTCTTTATCTCTCAAGAATATTTCTCTGCTTGAACATTATAATAACTAGTAATATCTAATATTTATGCAATGCCTATGTGTAAGGCACCATTGTAGGTGCTTTACTACTATTATTTCTTTTGATCCTCACAACTGCCTCTAGGAGGTAGATGCTTTTATTTTCCTCACTCTACAGATAAGGGAACTGAGGTAGTCAGAGGTTAAGTGACTTACCTAGGGCCACACAGTTAGTAAATGTCTGAGACCTGATTTGAACTCAGTTCTTCTTGGCTCCATATACAGAACTCTATCCAATTTGCCACCTAGCTGCCATTATTAATTTTATATTTGTCCTCCACGAAAGCTTTATTGACAAATCTATTCCATTATATTTCTGTTCTCTGAATTGCTATTGCACCAATAACACACAGTTTATCATTTTATTTTAAACTCTCTTGGATTGGAGTATGATCATTTCATTAAGTGAGTAATGGAGACACCAATCCTTGGTATTGGAGAGACGCTATGCTTAGCCCAGTTACTCTGCCAAAGTTATGGTGGTGTTGAGACCATGAACTATTTGAGAGTCAATAGGTGATCTTTATAGGTATAGCCTTTCTCACGTACATTCACTAAATTAAAGATTAATTAAATACAATCTTATAACAATGAACACCTAATAATCTTCCTAAGAATTTGAGTAATCCCAAAGTGGAATTGGTTATCTCAGTAGTTAGTGAGTTCTCCATTATTTGATGCCTTTGAGAAGGGCCTGTATAATCATTTGATAGGAATATCACTGAAAAAATCCTTGTTCAGTTAGAGGTGGGATTATATGATCTCTGATGATCCTTCAGTCTGAGATTCTGTAATTCTCCTTTCAATATGTCAATACTATCTTGGGATTTTTTTTCAGTTATACTTATTTCTTAAAATTCTTTGTTTATTTCAAAATTCTACTTGAATTTCCAGTTTTTAGCACGTCTTCCATGTAGCAACTTCATAACAATGTGTGTTTTTACTGACTCAATTATACCTCCATCTATCTGAAACCTTTCCTGTTCTACCCAATTCCTACCAAAATGGAAATATCCTCCATTACTTATATGTATTTTCTATATATTTATTTATGCACATAGTATCTCCTTCAATAAAATGTAAAGTTTCTTGAAGGAAGATACTCTTTTTTTTTTTTGGACTCAACACCAGGTTCAGCACTTGGCACATAGTAGATGTTAATTAAACGCTCATGAGTTGAGTAATTCTCTTTAGCCAGGAGGAAATTATTCTCCTAACAAATTCTGAGATGAGTAGATGTGGAAATATCTAATATTCTGTTTAAAATGTGGATGAGAAAAATTAATAATAGACATGATTATTAAAGCACAGTTGTCTAATATCTAACCCTTAGTTGAGTATAGTTAATAGGAACAGGAAGGAGAGAGCATAAGAAATTTATGTCCTGAAAGGATAAACACATCTCATTTTCATTTCCAAATTGATAAACATGTGTTTGTCACAGGTGTAGGTAGGAGGACAAACGTTTCCAAATACCTTTAAAAACCTATAAAGGACATTAGTAGAGCCCTTCAGAAATGTATGAGTGCCTGAGTGTCCTCAGAAATGGTGTTGTGCATGAAGTGATAATTAAATTTCCATAAAGGTGAGGGGAAAAGCACTGAAGGCCCAATTTGAAAACATCCCAATTTTGTCTAAGGCTGGCATCAGTTCAAGTCAGAACTATTTGGCTAAGGAGGTTTGCTTTAATACCAACCAAAGCCAAATGAATTGAATTATGTCCACACAAAGGGAATGAGCCTCAGTCCTCAAGAGACTGAGACAGCTTGAGAACTTTGAGGAAATGTCCATAAATATCTCTTAGAAGAAAGGGTACACATTTGGCTGTACGTGTTCTATGTAGAAAGGAGTTTGAGAAAAGGGGAATGGGACCACAAAGATGGTGCTTCTCAAAAACAGAAGAAATCCTTTTTTTTCTATTGATTTTTTTTTTGTTTTTCATTGATTTTTGTTTTTGTTTTTCTTTTTTTGATATAAAGTTTTAAAAATTGAAATGAGTGATTCTTTTTTTCTGACAATAGCAGAAAAACATATGGCATCACTTTGGAAGTTTCTGAACATGTCTCTAGTTGTGATTGAACTCAATCGCCCTTTTATTGAGGGCAGATTCTAATTTCACAGCGGTATAACACAGGTGACTCATCATCTGAGACCACAAGGACTTTCTGCCAAAGCAATTCAGATACACAGAGATGGCAACTCTACATCAGAAGCAATTGTTCTTTATTAAATTGATCAATGTAAGTTTTGCAGCATGTTTGAAATATGTGTTCATACACATCCCCCAAGATGTAGAGAAGTTGTCCCCAAGCTCAGTGTGTGCATCCTCCTTTTTTTTTCTAGCTGGATTATAAAATTCTTACATTACCTAAGTAAGGGAGGGATGACAATCAGGTCTGGGCAGAAGCTTCTTTGAATCACTGCTGTTTTCAGGCATAAATACTCACAGATCTTCAGGGTCCCATTGAAGCAAAAGGGTACTGACGGTTTTATTCTATATGTGTATATGCAAACTTCAAAGCAGTTTTGACCCCTATGGCATCTTTCCTTTCTTTCCTTTTCTTCCTTCCTTCCTTCCTTCCTTTTTTCCTTTCTTTCTTCTCCTTTCTTTCTTCCTTTCTTTCTTTCTTATTCATAACTATCCCTCTGGGACAGGAAAGACGTTAGAGTTTCATATCCCAGAGTTTGTTTGTTTTGGTGAGGATGGCCAAGACTCAAGGTTTCCTTTGCTAGAGTCTATTCCTATGTACACATTCTGCCATGGGTGGGAGTTTTCTGAGGTGAAAAGAGAGCTGTCTGATTAAAAAAAAATAATTTCATTCTCCCCACTTATTTTTCTCCACTTTTACCATTTACCATTTTCATGATCCTGATGTAATGCAGTTTCCTTACATTGACATCTAATCGCATCACTCATAAATCACATCAGTCTACCTTCTTATTGAAACATTATATGCATTACTTTTGAAATGATTAGTTTACAATCACATATTCTATCTAGCCTAAGAAACGGTAGAGTTAAGGAGAGTAATGTAAAATTATTTTAAAGGGAATTTTAGACTTTATTAGAACATAAAATACCATTGAAGCTATATGCTCAGGATAATGTTATGACATAAGGAGTCATTCAGGAAACTTTATCAAGAGGCTTAAGCAAAATCTTTCCCTCAGTAACTTGATTCAATTCAACTTGACGTTTTTTTTTCTCTGTCCATTTGTCTCTTTCTACCTTTGTTTCACTCTATATATCTATTTGTCTTTCTTAGGTGCCTTTTGGTTTTGCTTAGATATACTTCACACCACCCTTACCACACAGTGAAATTTCCTTTGTAACTATATTTAATCAAAACCAATTGACTAATTTTATACATCAGATGACATGTACATTGGTGCACTTTTTTTCCCCTGCACATCTAAGGAAAATGGAGAAATGAGAATCCTCATTTCTGCTGGTGGGTCAATATTGGTTTTTACAATTACCCAGCATTTAGCTTCATTTTAATCAATATTTCTTAATGCATTCATTTCCATCCTGGCTGCCTTGTAAAGTATTAGGTTTTCTGTCTCTGAAGGTTTTAAATCAAAAGTTCGGTGATCAGTTCAAATGTATATTGAAGTGACATTCTATCAAGTATGGGGTGGGTTATATGGTTGCTCAGTAAATCAGTCAGTTAACACACATATATTAAATGTTTACTATACACCAGCACATTAATAAGCCTTGGGGATAGAAGAAAAGAAAGGCCACTGTCCATGACCTCATAGAGACTGCAATGAGAATAAGGCTTTGGCAGATGTTTCTTTAAGTGATTTCTATTCTCAGGCATAGAAATACACAATTTTGAGAAAGAGAGACAGAGAGACAGACAGACAGAGAGACAGAGAGAGAAAGAGAAAGAGACAGAGAGAGACGGAGACAGAGACAAGCAGATAGAGAGGGAGGGAGAGATAGAGAGAGACAGAGAGAGAGCGGTAATTTCAAAGAGAAGGCACCTACCACCCAGAGAAAACAACAAATTCCTCCAATAGAAGGTGAGATTTGAGCTATCTTGAAGAAAGACAGGGAAAAGAAAAGATAGATGTGTGGGGACAGAACTCTTCAAGCATGGGGAATAGCAAGTGCAGAGGCATAAAGCATCAGAGAAATGGTATGTTCAAAAGCACTAAGAAGCCCCGTTCAGGCAGATTGTAGAGTTCCCAAATGGGAGGAAAGTGAATAAAGACTGGAAAGGTAGAAAGAGGTCAAGTTGGCAGGAGATGTAAATATCAAAACCGAGGACTTGTTATTTAATTCTGAAAGTAATAGAAAGCCACTGGAAATTATTTAGAAGAAAGTTGAACAGTTTAGACCTATCCTTTAGGAAAATCACATTTGTACATGTCAGATTGTCAATAAATATTAATTAAGTACCTACTATGTTCCAGGTGCTCTTTTAAGCATTGAGGCTGCAAGGAAAGACAAAATGTAATTCCTGATTTTGAGGAGCACACAATTTAATGGGGAGATAACACAAAAGAAACCATGTGTAATCAACCTATACGTAAGATAAATTAGAAATAATCAGCAGAGGGAAGGCACTAAAATTAGGTAGGGTTTAGGAAGGCTTCCTATAGAATGTGGGGTTTTTGTTATTGTTCAGTAATTTTAGTCTTGTCTGACTCTTCATGGGCCCATTTGGGGTTTTCTTGGCAAAAATATTGGAGTGGTTAGCCATTTTGTTCTCCAGCTCATTTTACAGATGAAAGACTAAGGCAAATAGAGTTAAGTGACATGCCCAAGGTTACACAGGTAGTAAGTGTCAGAGGCTAGATTTGAAATCAGGAAGATAAGTCTTCCTGACTCCGGGCCCAGCCTCTTTCAACCGTAGCATGTACCTGGCCAGAATTTTAGCTGGGACTTGAAGTAAATCACAAAAATCGAGAGGTGAATAATGAGAAGGGAGATCATGATAGTAATGGAGGACAGCCATGAAATATCCTCACAGTCAGGAGATGAAGATGGATTGCAGTGTGGAGAGACCTGAGGTAGGGAGAAAAATTAGAAGGCTATTTAATTCGTGCAGGCAAGTGGTGATGAAGCCCTGTAGCAGGAGGTAAAAGGTGTGGCCCCTGACATGTCCTTCAATCACTGCATTTTGTCGTTTTATATAATAAGTCATTGAGCTGTGTTCTCTTCTTTAAAACATGCAATATTGCACATAGTAGAGAGAAAGTGGAACTTAGAGGACCTTAGTTAAAAAGCCCTCAAAGATAGATAGATAGATAGATAGATAGATAGATAGATAGATAGGCACGTATAGATAGATAAATTAAAGCTATCTATATCTCAATCTGTGTGTATGTCCCATGATTTTTATGTAGTTTATTGATATATTTCCTTTTTTTTATCTGATGCACTAGGAAGGTGACAATGGTGTCTGTTTTTCCCCATTCCTTTGTTTTCTTTCATTCTCCAAAGTAGCTCTTAAAATTATTTCCCTAATATCTCTAGATAATCTCACATCCAGCATTTTTCAGTGAATTCTTTGTCTGGCTAATCTACTCTTCTTGACATAATTTTCATAAAGGCTCTTTCATCTCCTTTTGTCCAGAGTGTGAGATTGAGGTATGAAGGAATAAATGTGGTGACAATTTGTTTATTGATAATGTATCTCTATCATTATTTAAAAAAAACATACATACATTGAAAAGATCTATTCAATTTTCTATGAGTGGTCATCCTACAATCTTCTTTAAATGTTCTTGGGATGATGTAACTCTGTTGGGTCTCATGATTTGACTTGGTTTAATGTGAAATTATTTGCATATATATGTATATACATGCATACATGTATGCAAATATGTGCATCTATGTGTATACTTTAAAATTATATTCTTTTTCAACCACAGTAATAAATGATAAAATTTCTGTCAATGTGGTCATGATTTAAGGGGTAAGTTGGTATGAGAATATTCACCCTTTTCCTCTTAATATTTCAATATAATTTATAAGAACAATGTTTCTCTACCAGTGGTTAATACAGATTTTGGTCCTTTCTTGCCATGACACAAAACTGAAATTATTTGAGATGTGTGTGTGTGTGTGTGTGTGTGATATTTAAGAACTTAATCCATATCCTGACTGTGGCAGACTTACTCACTCCCATCTATATCCCATGGATAAGTTTACACATATTACCCAAAATGAGGGAAATGTATAACATGAATAACTTTACTACAAAGGTCGAATAATCCACATTAAAGACATTTCTTCATTGTTGCCCTTGCAGGTGCCCTGTGATTACGAAATCATTGGTCCATAAACCTGAAAGCATGGGAAATCAAAGTTATGTTACTGAGTTCATTCTCCTGGGACTCTCACAGACTCCAGATGTTGAGAAAATAGTGTTTATTGTCTTTTTGCTCTTGTACCTTGCGACTCTTGTAGGAAATTTGACGATCATTTTGACAATCACCAACACTCCCTCTCTCCTAGGCTCTCCTATGTACTTCTTCCTGGCCTTTTTGACTTTCTTTGATGCGTGTTTCTCCTCAGTCATTGCCCCCAAGGTAATAGTGGACTCCATCTATGTGAACAACACCATTTCCTTTGAAGGCTGCATGTCCCAGCTCTTTGCAGCACATTTCTTTGGTGGTTCTGAGATGATTGTCCTCACATTTATGGCCTTTGACCGATATGTTGCCATTTGCAAGCCATTGCATTATGTATCTATTATGAACAGGAACCTGTGTGGCCTCCTGGTTGCCGTGGCCTGGGCAGGAGGCTTCTTACATTCCTTGATCCAGGTTCTCTTCATGGCCCAGTTGCCTTTCTGTGGACCTAACGTGATCCATCACTTTATTTGTGACTTATACCCTTTGTTGAAACTGGCCTGCACTGACACCCATAGCCTTAGTCTCATGGTTATTACAAACAGTGGACTCATCTGCACAATTAGTTTTGTCCTCCTGCTTGCATCTTATGGGGTCATCCTACACTCGTTGAGGAAATACAATACTGAGGCTCGGCACAAAGCCCTTTCTACCTGTGGTTCCCACATCACAGTTGTTGTATTGTTTTTTGTTCCATGCATATTTGAGTATGCACGTCCTCCATCTACTTTCTCCTTTGATAAAACAGTGGAAATATTTTACACTATTTTAATGCCTATGTTAAATCCCTTTATCTACACCTTTAGAAATACAGAGGTAAAAAATGCCATGAGGAAGTTGTGGACCAGACCTGTCATTTCTATTACAAAATAAATAATCAAAATGAAAATTTGTCATTTGATATATATGTTAAAAAAAAGATCAAGGTTGATTCACTTTTATTTTTTAAGATGAAAAATGTCATGTATAAGGCATACTAGACTAGGAGCTGGCATAGGATCAAGGTATTGATGGAGTTTAAAACAATGCAATGTTTCAAAAACAATGAAACAATACTTTAAATAAGTATGTCATTTCTGCTGTGCAGGGTGTAGGATTTAAGTCTCCACATATTTGAAGGGTATTCAAAGGGAACTGACCAGCTAAAAGGATTTATCAGGTGCCAATTATCTACTGGATGTGATGCTAGTCAGTGGGAATTAAAAAAAAAAATGGCAAAAGGCAAAGATAAAACTGAAAGATTTCCTTCCTTCATAGATCAGATAACAGGTATTTATATAAGTATATGGCAAAAATATGTGTTTTCAAATTAACTAAAAGTAAGTTGGGGGAGAGCTAGATGGTAGGATCAAAAAATGCTTAATATGGCACTTGACAAAGGATTTGGAGGAAATGAGCAAGTATGAGGTGAACCTGAAGAGAAAGAACGTTGCTTCATGAGGTATATAGTCTTTGCAAGGGCAGTGGAATGTCACTCATCCTATCAGTAAAAATAGGTTTGCCTAAACCGTAGAGTGTGTCAACAGGAGCAATGTACAAAAAAGACCTAAACGTGTAAGATCACTCCATAAGCAAATTAGAAAATCAAGACTGGAAATGCCCTTTACTACCATGTCTAGGGGAAGAGTGCTTGACCAAACAAGGCATAGAGAAGAAACTAAGAGATAAAGTGGAAAATTTTAATTAAATAATATTTGAGAACTTTTATACAAACAAATCAATGAAGGAAACATTAGAAAGGAAACATTTAGCAAGGAAAGTATGTTTGCAGCAAGTTTCTCTTCCAAAGGTCTGATATCCAGGAGTATTAGTGAATGTATTTAGATTTCAAGAAAATTGATTCTCGGTGCCAGACGGGCAGCAACAGCGGGTCTCTCTCTGCACGTGGCCGGCCGAGGGGCCGAGGGGGGCGCCGGGCAGATGGAGGAAGGCCGGAGGGCCCTGCCCTGCCTCGGCTTCCTCTGGCGGCTGCTTCCAGGCTGCAGCTATACTAAGCGCCTTTGTTCTGAGGCGGCTCCCCGTTGAGCCTCGCGCCCTTGCCTCCCGCGCGCGGCCCCCTCCCGCGGCGGCAGAGGCTCCTGGCGCCCCCCCCCCCCCCCGGATGCAGGGGCCCCTGGCGCCCCCCCCCCCCCCGGGGGCCGCGGCCCCCGGGCCCCCCCCCCTCCCGCGGATGCAGCAGCTCCTGGCTCCCATGCTGAGGCAGCGGCCTGGCCGGCTCCCGGGCGCGCGCGCGGCAGGGGGGCCGCTGGACCTTGAGGGAGCCGCAGGCCACGGAGAACTGCTGCTCGACCCAGTGCTCGGGGCTCCTCGGCAAGGAGGCGGCGCAGGGTCAGAGCGTTTTAGGACGTGCCCAACAGGCTAGCATTGCACTCTAGAGTTTGGAAATCTAGTACAAAGCCATGAAGGGGAAAGCCCAGGAAGCAGTCATAGGCCCCTTACTGAGGAAGAAACAGCTGACCAGAGAGAGGCATTATGATTCTGTTGCTGAAAAACAGAAAACATTTGATATGAAAATCCAAAGAGAGTTAGCCTTACAAGAAGAGAAGTTAAGACGAGAAGAAGCTTTCTACAGCGCGAAGCAGCCAGGGCAGCAAAGCAGGGAAAGTTCTTGGAGCAAGAAAGACAAAGGATCGTGCAACGGTCTCATCATTCCAACAGTGGAGAATATCAGAGCTCAGGGGCAGAAGACTCTGAATCCTATGTCAGAAATATAAGGTCACCACATGAAGTTTTTCGAAGGAGTGGACTTTCATCAGCGGCCACAGTTTTGACACCAAAAACAGAAAGTAGCTGTGACTTAATGACCAAAACCGAATCCACGAGTGGAGATGATGACAGCACATCCCTAGACCTCGAGTGGGAAGATGAAGAAGGAAAGAATAGAATGGTTCCCCGGAGAGAACGTTCCAGAACTGAAAAGGATGTTCTCCGAGCATCATTAAAATATAGCAGCAAGAAGACGGGAAGTAATCCTACCCCAGCTTCTGATGAGTCTGATGGGCTGGAGTGGGAGAATGATTTTGTTAGTGCTGAAATGGATAACAATGGCAATTCAGAATACTCTGGATTTGTGAATCCTGTTTTAGAACTGTCTGCCTCTGAGTTTAAAAAAAAAATCTGCAGCAGATCAGCAACACGCATAGGGTGAGATCATCTGGCCTTTTTGTCAGTCATGACCAAATGTTGAAAATCAAATAGAATGTATAAATGAGCCTTTTGTGAGGAAGAAAGAAATTATGTGGTAAATATTCAATAACAAGGAAGAGGAATGAAGGAATCTATCTACATTCAGAATTAAGTGCAATTTCATCGTGATTCTGTCATGCTTCTGAAGATGTTGTAAAAAAGATTCTTGTTCAGGTACCATTTGGACTGGATGACCTCGGAGGTCCCTTCCAATTCTTAGATTTTATGATTATTAAGAACTGTCTGCTCTAATTTATGTATTCCAACTTAGTTATCTGTAGCTTTAATTTGTTTCCTTTTAAATAACTTGCATTTTTGTTTTCTTTGCATGGATCTAATATTGTTTAAAAATTATCTACTTATTTCAGTATCTGAACATGAAAATAATAAAATATTTTATTTCTTTTCCTCAGAAGCTATAAAAGGACGTAATGAGCAGGTTCAGATAATTCACTATTTCCTGAAAGTTTTTTAAGCTTTCTCTGTTGTTATAACTTGTTTGAATTTAATCATTCTATACTAGCACAATTAGAGTTCAGTAAGCCTAACAGAGCACTAATATTCATTTCTATCTAATTGATATGATAGCATGTTCATGGTATTATCTCTGAACAGGATTGTTATGAGGCCTGAGAGAGATGGTTACTCTCAGAATTGGAAATTTTTAAATTGCTAATGATCAGACACAAAGTTGAGGATAGAGCTTAAGTGTTCCACTTAAAAAAAAGAGTTACATACTGTTACAAAGGGAGTATTTACTTTAGATTGTATTTTCAATTTCTAAGTAAGTTATTTTTTTGAGTCTTCACTGCATGAGTTTGGAATAATATTAAAACAAAAAGCTTGTACAAAGGACTAAATTCTCTGTGAGTGTGTCAAGAGGATCAATGTACAAAAAAGACCTAAACATGTAAGATCACTCCACAAACAAATTAGAAAATCAAGATTGGAAATGCCTTTTACTACTATGTCTAGGGGAAAGTACTTGACCAAACAAGGCATAGAGAAGAAACTAAGAGATAAAGTGGAAAATTTGAATTAAATAATATTTGAGAACTTTTATACAAACAAATCAATGAAGGAAACATTAGAAAGGAAACATTTAGCAAGAATGAATAATGTGGGAGTTCCTAAAAGGAAATAATATGGGTATTTTGAAGAGTTTTTTCTTATATGAAATGGCATATTTTATTTAGTTTTCTTTTGCCTTGTTTTATGTACAATAAAGGAAGGTGCTCTGGGAAGTAAAGCTACATGAGTTGTGAGTTATAACTGCTGCTAGGGTTCTGCAGGGTATCCCAAAAGTCTTAGTGTGGCTTTAATAGCTTTAAAACACCACCAATGTCTATGGGACACCCTGCATGTTACCCTTTCTTTTCTCCACTTTGTTAAATATGAACTAAAGGCTAAGGGAGCAAAGTACCCTCAAATTGGGCTGCATTTTTGATTTTGCTAGGGAATCTAGCATAATTTCAGTAGCTAAATTGACATGTAGTTTCCTTAGTAATTTTTTTTTCCCTTATAACAATGGTAATGCACTTTCTTAACACCACAGGAAGATTAAGATGCAACTAGTGATGTAAGTTCTTGCTGTATTTTTAAAAATCATATATTTTAAATGTAATGTACATTCATACTGCCTGTAATATTGCTTTTTAAAGTTTGTATACATCAGATATATATTTTTGTTTTGGCATAAGTTACTGTCTAATTTTTCTTGGCATTTTGTTCATATTATAGACTTTTTTGGAAGGAATGAAATCAACTTCTCAAAAGTTGTGAATAAATACATTTTTACATTTAAAAATAATAAATAAAAAAAGAAAACTGATTCTCTAATGGATAAGTAGTCAAAAATATATAAACAGGCAGTTCTCAAAAGACTAAATGTAAACTGTCAACAGTCATATAAAAAAAAACAGTTTCAATGAAAAATAAGAGAAATTTATATAAACACAGTCCTGAAGTTGTTTCTTATACCAGTTCCATTGTCAAAGATGGCCAGTCAATGAATCAACATTTATCAAGCATTTAGATGCTAGGTTTGGTGCTAATCCCTGGGGATACATATAAAAGCAACAAGAAGAATCCCTACAATGAAGGAATTAATATTCTGACATGAGAGACAACATGCAAGCCAGTATAAAAAAAGAGGAGTTAAGTTGGTTAATTTGTGTGTGTGTGTGTGTGTGTGTGTGTAAGGTCACCCATCTGGTAAATTCTGGAGAGTGATTGGATATTGGTCTTTCTGATCCCCAGTGTAGAACTTTTGATTGATACAAGCATACATATAGATAATGCTGGTAAATGTGAGAGTAGGAGAGATGAGACAGAATCATGTCATAATTGATTTTTAAAGAACCCACAAAGAAATGCAACAATTTTTATATTTCAGGTTTTAGATGATGGGGAGGTGCCAAGGGAATGTTTTAACTATAAAGACAGTGGTCAAGTGCATTATGGGAATAAATAGTGGTAAGACTCCATACCAACAGCCAAACTATCTTCTCATTTCTGCTTAAATGTCCACCATTATAAATTTCTACCAAGTAGTGTAGTAGGTAGAACACTGAAAAAGAACTGTGCTTAAATCTAGTCTCAGACACTTGTTACCTGTATAACCCTGAGCAAGTCAATTAATCTCTTTGTCTTAATTTCCTTACTTCTAAAATAAAAGAGTTAGGGTCAGTGACTTCTCATGTATCTTCCAAACCTAGATGTGTGGCTACTGGGATCTTTCATTGTGAAAAAAATAAATTATTCTCTTTAAACCATTTTCATTTTTCCTCAGTAGAATTCAGTTCATCCATTCACACCGGGAAAACATCCATTCACATCTAGATCAAACAAACAAACAAAAGAAGCAAACACTCAGTTTAATTCATACAGTTGGATGGCCAGCTCACTGAAATTGCTATGGACTAAAAAACCCTGATTATTTCCTCTTTTAGAAGGGACAATTTTATATAGGCTATGAGGGAGTAGTGGAGAGGAAGCATTAGAGCATTAAAGGAAGGAAGATTCTTGGGTATATGAAGGATGTGTTGAAGATACCTTGTGTTTTGATTGTGAAGACCAATAAAGTAGAAACTACCTTAGAGTGACTAGTCCTTTATGAAAAGCTACCCATATGCCCAAACATGTCATGACAAAATAGTCAGCACTGCACTGAGATTCACTTCTGCCTAGCACCTCCCAACTAAACCTTCTTGGGTGTGATATTGTAGCAACAGATGATCTACACCAGTTAATTCTCCCATTAATTTCAGAAACTTTGGCTTGTCTATATATCAGGGGAGGGTCATGCTGGCACTGTTTATTGAAAAATTTGCAGTAGTTTTTTTGTTGTTGTTATTGTTTTTGTTTGTTTCTTTTGTTTTTTTGTATCTGATGCTTCTAGGGGAAACCTTAGCAAGACTCTATATCCTCAGTGAGACCATATTTCACCCAATTTGTCCCTTACAGAGGCACTAATCTCTAGGCTATTGGAGGAAATGAGAGATGATCTCAAAGATTGTATTAGCAAAGAAAGTTTCTATTCTTATTGTCTCAAAAAAAGTCGTCAATTATAATATGTTTCCCCCACCTAAATTCAGATTGATATTATTACTAAATATAATAACAATAATCTTTTATAGACAACTAACCAAGATTATAAATTGTAGAGAAATTATCTTTGGTGAAAGAAGTTCCTAAGTTTCTCAGTTTATTCTTTATAGAAATAAAAGTACACATTCAATATCTATTCTTAGTATTAATTTTGGATAGATAATATCATATAAAGTAAAAAAAAATCCTCTCCACTCCAAAATATGAATCTATCACCGAATATTTCGCAAGTAACAGTCTAGGTATATGGAAATTAACAAGCTATAAATAAAGGAATATATATATATATATATATTTGCATATATATATATATGATATAATCTTAGTTTTATTACTTGTGAAGTACTTTAACTTTACAGTCAAGGAATGAAAGTATTAGTTAAAAGGGAGCTCAGAGATGATCTAGTATAATCCATACCCTAAAAGATTCCCTACAATAACATGCAATGTGGTCCTTCAACCACTCTTTGAAAACCTTCAAGAGCAGAGTTCCACTGCCTCCTAAGGCAACAATTCTCCTTTTGGATATATGCAATTATTTGAATTGCTACCAACAATTTGTGTTATTGTTGTTGCTTGTTATTTTTATTTGTTTGTTTTTTTTTCCCTTCCTCACACCCACTCAACTCTTCCCTAAATGTGCCTCTTAACCACTTCCACCGTTTTTCCTGGCGTTGCACTCAGATGCCAGGAAGAACAAGCCTAATCTCTAATACACATGACGTTTTAAATGTCTGAATCATATACAGCAATCATATACCTCCCTTCACCCCCAATTACATTCTTCTGTTCTCCAGACTAAACATCCCTGGTTCCTTCAAATGATTCTCACACTATGAACTCCTGGATATCCACAAACCTAATCCTTCTCTTGGTGTGTCCCAACTAACAAATTTCCTCATTGAACATCAGATAAATCTTAGTAGGGCAGAGTAGAGAAGCACTGGAATTTATTTATTCCTAAAAGCTTTACCTCGCTTAGTGTTATATAAGATCACATTACATGGCTGTTCTCAGCTTCAGTATCTATGGTAGCAACAGCAGCAAGCAACAACCACAGTAAACAGATGGTAGATAATAGATAGATAGATAGATAGATAGATAGATAGATAGATAGGTAGATAGCATTTATATGGCACTTTAGATTTACAAAACACTTTGTATATGTTATTCCATTTGATCCTTAGAACTATCCTTTGATGTAGGTGTTTTTTGTTTGTTTGTTTGTTTTTTTGTTTTATCATCCTCACTTTTGAGGTGAGGAAACTAAGGCTGAGAGAAGTTAAGTTATTTGCCCATGGTCACACAGTTAATTGAATGAAAGTATTTGCCGCAATATCTGAATATAGGAGACTTGTGGTCAGGATATAGGTATAAATTCCATCTCTGCCACTTAGTAACTCTATGATCATGGACAAGTAACAATGTTTTCCGGACTCAATTATCTCATTGGCAAAATGGGGAGAATAATAGCCTCTCTCATAGTGTTATTGGGAAGATTAAATGAAATAACATTTATAATGTGCTTCACATAATTTGAATCACTAAAGAAATGTTATCTACTACAGTTAGCATCAGAATTCAGACCTGTACCTATGTCATAAGGCCCAATGGATTTAGAACTGGAAGGAAGATGAAATAGTCCTAAGTACAATCACATAATATTACAGATAATGAAAGGGGGCGAGAAAGTTTAAGTGACTTGCCCAGGCTCACACAGCCACTTTATGCTTAAGATGCCATTTGAACCCACGACCTTCTGATTTCAAGTCTGTAACTCAACCATTATACCTGACTGTGCCTTCTGACTTCAAGTTTGATAGTCTTTCCACTAGATCCATTCGAGGGGAAAAATACATGTATTGAAAAATTAACATGAAAATCTCCACTGATGTGTGAATATATTTAAAGGCAAGACAATAAACTTTTATTAAGACTTACTGTGTATCAGGCAATATGGTAAGTGTTGGGGATGGGAATACAAGCAAAAATAAAGACAGCCCCTTTCCAAAAGAATCTTGCATTCTAATGGACTAAGAAAAAAAAAACACAGGGGCATCTAGGTAGCACAATAGATAAAGCACCGACCCTGAAGTCAAGAGGACCTGAGTTCAAATCCGGCCTCAGACACATAACACTTACTAGATGTGTGACTCTAGTCATTTCACTTAACCCCAATTGCCTCACCAAAAAAAAAAAAAGAAAAAGTTGTGGGGGAGGAAGATGGATGAACATTTAAGTAGCATCATTTTGAAGTCTAAAATGTTGGAAACAGATCAAAGAGGGGAGAATGAAGGCTTTAAGAAAATCTCAGAGATGGGAGAATGGAGTTGGAAAGTTGAGAAGATATTCCAGGAGGAGAACGACCATATGTCTCCTGAAGATCCAGGGTAGAGTGATGGTTTAGGTGTGGTGGGAAAGCATAGAAAGTCAAAAACTGACTTATTAAAGCTTGGATAATGCAACTAATTATATGTATATGTATATGTGTGTGTATATATATACATACCTATGTGTGTGTGTATGTGTATGCATATGTATACACATGCACACATATTTGTGTGCATGTGTATATAATTTCTTAGTTCCTACTAAGCTAAATTGTAGGAAGAGTTGGTATAATATATCCCCTAAAACCAATGGCAATCTATCCCATAAATACAAATCCAGGGCAAATTTTGCTCAAGATTCTAGAGAAGTCATATGGCAAAGTGGAAAACTCAACTCTGAATAATGGGAGTCTTTCTTCCCCCAATCCATGGAAATTTCATGAAGTTTCCATTATATATAGTGTTCTTCCTGGCTCTGGAGTCAGTAAACTTATAGAGTCCATAGCTACTTTTCTCAGTACCCTGAAGATTTTCCTGTTCAATAATTTATCATCAATGAGGTAGCTAACCCTGATGACCTTTTTGTCCTCATTGATGATGTCTGACAACATTACTGAAAACTAAAAAGCATCAGAGCAAGCACACAGAGCAAGTGAAGTCCTATTTTACTCCACTGGTGATTGGGAAAGCAAAAGAGCATCATCCATTATCTAGAACCTGTTCAAGCATGCCATCATGAAGCTGACAACCAATGCTGATGAACTTCTCCAGGCAACCAAATTTTGACAAACTTTTCCACAAGCCCTCATGACCAACGGTATCAAAACCCTTGGTGAGATCAATGGACATTTTGTACATATCCCTATTCTGCTCCTGGCATTTTCCCTGGAGTTGTAGGTCAGAAAACACTGTATTGACCATTAACTCATTTAATCAGAAAGACAAGCCTGTGAGATAAGTCCATAGATGTTATTATGCACATTGTCTGGAGGAGGAAACGGGGCTCAGAGAGATGAGGCAACTTACCCATGGGGAAAAAGCTAGTAAATTTCAGAGTTAAAGTCAACAAGCACTTACTAATCATTTACTGTTTAACAAGCATTGTGCTGTTTGTTAGTGATACAAAAAAGGCAAAACCAAGGTTCCTGCATTGTAGAAGCTCACATTCTAAATGAGAGATAAGCAAATCACCATGTGCACAAAAGCTGTAGAGAATATCAATGGAAAGAAATCTCAAAGACAAGGTTTTTTTATTTTAATATTTAATTTATGGAATAAAACAAGCATTTCCATAAGATACTATAATTTTAAAAAGATGATTGCTCATGAAACTGCAAATCCACTACGTTTAACATGCTATTCCTTTTAAATATACGGCTAAATTATTGTCTAAATTTGTTTTCCTTTTTTTTTCTTCTCTCTCCACCCTCAGAGATGGCCATCATTTGACACACACATACACACACACACACATACACACATACTCACACACACATGTATATATATATTTATATGTTAAATTTTTGAACTTATATTTATCAGTTTTCTCTAGATGCAATATTACGATTACTATATACAATGTTCTCCTCGTTCTCCTCATTTCACTCTTCATTGTTTTGTGTAAGTCTTTTCATGCTTTTCTAAGATCATTGAGCTCATCATTTCTTATACCACCGTAGCATTCCATCACAATCATATACCATAACTTGTTCACGCAATGTTTTTATCCAGATCTTTCTGACCCTAGGGCCATCACTTTTCCCACTCTGCCCTAGTGCTCTCTGCATGAGCCCCTTAGCCCTACATTATACCTCCCAGATCCTACCTGGCATGTGGACGTAGCTGGATGGTACAGCAAAGGGGAGAGTTGGCCAAGCACCCTCACGTAAGTATCTGGGGTGTGAAATCCCAACCTTAGTATGCACTTGATGCTTTTCAAGAAACTCTTCCCTAGTCCCTGCTGCTAGCTATTCCAAAGGCCTTAAATCAGAGAAATTATCCATGGTCATTGCTGCTGCAAGGATGGAGGCAGAGTTAGTGACTTCCTTCCTGTTCAGTCTCAGGTTGAACAATGGAAAGCAGATGAGTGAGGGAGTGACTCCAGGGACTGCTGTCTCCAGGTTGGTCCCATGTCAATGAGTCCTAGTAGTGAAATACTTGGAAGTCAATAGCTGAAGTCCTAAGTTAAGCAGGATCCTTATACAAGGCTTGGAGCACAGCAGCTCTTAAGAGACTATGTTCCCTTAGAGACAACTGGCTACTCTACAGTTGCCATATGCAAAACATGCCATTAGACTCTGCTCTGAGCATGAGGACCAAACCAGAGTCCTCTAGGAGACCATTTTCTTGGCTGTGTTCCTTTGTTAAGCTACCTCATTTTTAGGAGGAATAGAAAGAGCCCTCGTCATGGCAGTCAAGGCCTAATTTTAAGACATGGCATTTCTTCATTGTGAGACCTCAGGAAAGACACTGAACTTTTCCAAATTTTAATCTATTTTCCTGTAAGATAAGGATAAAAATCCCAGCTCTGTCTATCTTGAAACAATGTTGTGAGGATCAATATATCCTTAGACATGAAAGATGTAGAATGGTGTAGGAAAAAGATTATTGGACTTCAGAGAGAAGATCCGAGATTGGAATCCTTGCTCTGCCACTTTTTAGTAGGTACCAAATGAACATTGATAAAATTGAATTGAATGAAACCATCAATGACAAAGATAATGCAAAGGTGTTAGGCTTATCACATTTTCAGATGACTCATATCTGAGAGGGTTAACTAATATTAGAGTGAAATATTTTTTCATGCTTTGCAATCCATGTTCATAATGGCATGTGAGGATTTTTTTTTTTTGGTAAGGCAATTGGGGTTAAGTGACTTGCCCAAGGTCACACAGCTAGTATGTGTCAAGTGTTTGGTCTGAGGCCGGATTTGAACTCAGGTCCTCCTGACTTCAGGGCCAGTGATCTATCCACCGAAGGTAGAAAATTGGGAAATAATTTTTACAATCAGTCTCTCTGATAAGGGCCTCATTTCTAAAATATATAGAGAATTAAGTCAAATTTATAAGAATACAAGCCATTCCCCAGTTGATAAGTGGTCAAAGGATATGAACAGACAGTTCTCAGATGAAGAAATTAAAGTCATCTATAGTCATATGCAAAAATGCTCTAAATCACTATTGATTAGAGAAATGCAAATCAAAACAAAGCAAATCTGAGGTACCACATCACAATGATCAGAATGGCCAACATGACAAAAGAGGAAAATGATAAATGTTGGAGAGGATGTGGGAAAATTGGAACACTAATGCATTGTTGGTGGAGTTGTGAAATGATCCAACCATTTTGGAGAGCAATTTGGAACTATGCCCAAAGGGCTATAAAAATGTGCATACCCTTTGATTCAGCAATAGCACTTCTAGGGCTATATCCCAAAGAGATGTCACAAATGGGAAAAGGACCTACATGTACAAAAATACTCATAGCAGCTCTTTTTGTGGTGGCAAAGAATTGGAAATTGAGAGGATGCCCATCAATTGGGGAATGGCTGAGCAAGTTGTGGTATATGAATGTGATGGAATACTATTGTGCTATAAGAAATGATGAACAGGCTGACTTCAGAAAAACCTGGAAAGACTTGAATGGTCTGATGCTGAGTGAAGTGAACAGAACCAAGAGAACAATGTACATAATAACAGCCATGTTGTGTGATGAGTAATATTGATAAACTTAACCCTTCCTGGCAACACAAGGATCTAAGACATCTCCAGAGGCCTTGTGATGGAAAATGCTATCCACACCCAAACAAAGAATTATGGAAGTCGAATTGTTATTTTTTTCCTCTTCTGTTGAGTTTTGTTTCCTCTTTCTGACTGTTCCTCCTGTTGATTTTAATTTCTACTTACAACATCACTAATGTGAAAATATGTTTAATATGAATGTAAATGTATAGCCTATATCAGATTGTGTGCCATCTTGGGAAGGGTGGTGGGGAGGAAGGGGGAGAAAAATTTTAAAATCAAAAGCATATGGAAGTGATTATTGATAAATCAAAATAAATTAATAAAAAAATAAAAATAAGAAAAAAAAGAAGTTGAAGTTAGCATCAGGATGTTACATTGACATAATAATGAAATATGTCTCTCGCACAGGATCAAAGGTCTTTCCAGGCCCTTAGTACCATTCTGTGCTTTATATTCCTTTCTAAAGGTAGCCACACTGCAGTGGTGTTTTAGAGCCAGCTCCAAGTTAACTCACAAAGAGATAATTACATTTTAAGTATGAGCACCTAGACTGTAAAAATCAATAAATGCTACAAATCAGGACTTTATTTTTGTTTATGATCAAGATTACAGAAAATGATGGAGAAAACAAAAGCTTAAAATAGGTTTAAAAAAAAGGTTACATATACTTTTTTTTTTCTGGAGAGCTGGTTCTTAGGCATTTACAAGCTTATCTCTGCTTTAGGGGATGCTTTATAAGTGATGCCATTGACATCAAAGCTATATCTTCTAACCAACTAAGTGGCTTTGCTCTTGAAGTCATAAACTATTAAAAAATTATGTAGCTGATCTTCCTTTTTCTAGGAAAATTGCTACAATTACAGTCTTGGACTTAGATGTGTGTTTGTTGGGGTGGGGGAAGAATGTGCACACACCTCTAGATGGTGCCATGGATAGAGCACTGGACTTGGAATCAAGAGGCATCATCTTCATGAATTCAGATAAAACCTCAGTCACTTACTAGATGTATGATCCTGGGCAAGTCTCTTGACCCTGTTTGCCTCAGTTCCTCATCTATGAAATGAGCTGGAGAAGGAAATGGGAAACCACTCCAGTATCTTTGCAAGAAAACCCCAAATGGGGTCACAAAGAGCCAGACAGTCTCAACAACAAGAAGACAATACACATGTATTATTCATTCCAAATAATCTTCTAAGGCAGGGGATACTGTTAATGCCCTTTAAATATGAGGAAACTGAGAGTGGGACTTGCCTAGGGCTATGCAACATGACAATGTCTAAGACAATATAAATTCAAGTCTCTCCTAACTCCAAATTTATGACGTTTTCTGCTACATACTGATTTCTTTTCAGAAAGTTAGGATTATACTTCTCTATCATAAGAAAAGTAGCCTGATTTGGGGGCAGGATCCAAGAGTGGGATAGGTACAGATTGGATTTTCTCTCTAAGAAAAAAGATGATTTAATTGAAGTCGTCGTCCCCTCACAGCTTTCCTAAAAGCATTCTTGATGTCTTTGTTTCTAAGACTATAGATCAGAGGGTTAAACATAGGGATGACCATGGTGTAGAACACTGACGCTATTTTGTCAGTGTCCATTGAATGGCTTGAGCTGGGTGGGAAGTACATGAAGATGATTGTCCCATAAAATATGGACACTGCTGTAAGATGGGAAGCACAGGTAGAGAAGGCTTTCTGGCGGCCTTCAGTAGAATGGATCTTCAGGATGGTGAGGAAGATTAACAAGTAAGAGGTAAAGATGACAAGAAATGGGAAAAAGGTAGTGAACGACCCTAAGATAAAGAATACTAACTCAACCATGTGAGTGTCAGAGCAAGAGAGAACTAGGAGAGGGGCAATATCACAGAAAAAGTGATGGACTATGTTGGACCTACAGAAGGAAAGGCTAAACATGTTTCCTATGACTATGGAGGCGGCCAGAAAGCCACAAATGTAAGCACCACTGGCCAGGTGTGCACATACAGTTGATGTCATGGTAGTGGTATAATATAAGGGTTTACAAATAGCAGCATGGCGATCATAGGCCGTGGAGGCTAAGAGGAAACTTTCAGTAGTGACAAAAGTCACAAAGAAGAAAAACTGTGTAGCACATCCATTATAGGAGATGACTTTGTCACCTGTGAGGAGTCCAGCCATCACCTTGGGAGTAATAGCTGAGGAGTAGCCAAAAGTCACCAGAGGGAGGTTACTGGGGAAAAAGTACATGGGGGTGTGAAGGCAGGAGTCGCTGGAGATCAGAGCTGCTATCCCCAGGTTCCCTACCAGGGTGATGAGGTAGATGAGAGTGAACATTATGAAGAGAGGAACCTGAAGCTCTGGGGCATCTGTTAATCCTGTAAGGATGAACTCATTCACTTCAGATCTGTTCTCCATGGACGTCATTTGAGGGTGATGCCACTTACCTGCAACAAAAGAGTAACCATTAGAAAAATCCACTCTGCATGATGAATGACTCCAAGACATAAAGCATAGTCAGAGACCTATCTTCTGTGGGGGATAGAAATAAGCAATTAAGGAAAAAAGAATGTCTAAATAGTTGTCACAGCAGTTATTCCAGGTCCCCAGAATCCACTCAACTATTTTCTCATAAAAAGAGAGAGTCACTCATGTATTACTGCTCACTTTGTTTAATCTACTACAAATTTAACCATCCCCAAAGTGACATTTCCCACTTCAGGAAAGGGAAATACCTTATTCTCTGGAAAAAATCATCGTAAGAGGGGGGATTATTGTCGGCCAAAGTTGGAGAATTAGATCTTTGCTTATGAATATGCCTCACTCTGATAAAGAAGAGAGAAAAGAAGAATAAAGGAGAAGAGGGAGCGACCAAATAAAATGAAAGTTAAAAAAACTACAAGAAGGGAGGAGACGATCAAAGAAAGTTGGGCAAGAGTTCATTGGAATTCTGCTTACTCTTGGAATCCATTGCACTTTTAAGGTTTATGCAATAGACTGCAGTCACTAGTTCTTGAGTAGGAAGAGTTGGCACTGGATACAAGTTGAATAGTTGTGAGAATCATCTGTGCAAAAGACCACTGGTAGAACACTTAAGTGCAAATGTATGACTTCTAAATTTGTTTCCTTCCCACAGCCTGTCCCTTTTTCAATTCCCCACCACAGTGTGAAAACAGAAGGTGGCTACAAACAGGGATATTTGTCTTTTCATTCACTATATGGTTTTTTGGGTCTCACAGAAATCATCAGTTTTGGGGTTAGTCTGTTTCAAGTTTGAGCTAAAATCTCACCCACAAGAAGCCTTTCTTGATCCATTGATTCAATTTCAGTGCCTTCTATCTTCTGATCATGTCTCATTTATCCTGGCTATAGCTTGTTTGTAAATTGATATTTGCATGTTATTTGCATAGAGATTATGGACTCCTTGACTGCAAGGACTGTATTTTACTTTTTTTTGTATTCTCTCTGCTTAGCATTGTGCTGGACACATAGTAGGCAATTAATAAATGTTTATCGACTCACTGATTGTCCATTGGTAACTTTTTTTTTAGTTAGGCAATTGGGATTAAGTGACTTGCCCAAAGTCACACAGTTACGAAGTATTATGTGTCTGAGGTTGGATTTGAACTCAGGCCCTCCTGAATCCAGGGCTTGTGGTCTATCTATTGCGCCACCTAACTACCCCCATTGGTAACTTTCAATGCCTGAACTAAGCTATATTGGCCTTTAGGCATCAGATAACTGTGCAGGCCATTCTCAGGCACCGCTTTAACCCTTTATAACTTGGAAGGACCTGCCACAGTAATGAATCACTCAGTCTTAGAGTACTTTGTTTCTTACCTCTTACCATGAGTTACTAAAAGATTTTGTAGAAGTGATAAGTGGCCTGCTACATGCTAATTTTAATAATGTGCATCTTTAAATATATATATATATGTTTATATACATATAGATATACATATATACATACATATATCTCTATATTAATCAGAAGCAGTGAATCTCAAGTCAGTATGGTTACTCAAAGATCATCTACTTCAACTGACCTGTGACCAGGAGTCACCTCTATCAAAGCCTGCCAAAAGGCATGAAAGAGTGGAAAAGAAGAAGAGCTGGTTAACCTGGAAGAATGAAAGGGAAAGGATTTATACGTCTAGTAGCACATTGGGATCCCCAAGAAACTATGTCTCACATGAGAGGTGAATTAGAATCTCTAACGCATCAGAACAAATCTGTCTGCCAAGGTACTGTTTAGACTTGAGGAATGGGATTCATAACTTGAACATGGTTCTGGAAATATTTTCCCTTATTTAAATGAAATAGGACAAGTTATAACAAGATATTACAATATTTTTAAACTGAGAAAATATACTTATATAAAGAAACCCAGGAACCAAAGTTGGAAAACATGGTGGAAAGCATTTATGTTATTATCAGTATATTAATGATGGGAGTCTTCAATTATCTGGGCATTTGCCAGAATGTTCTCTCTTATTCTGACTTTCTGTCTCTCAATGACTTTCTCTGTCTCTGTCTCCCTGTGTCTATCTCTATATCTCTGCATCTATACATATTTGTCTCTGTCTGTCTCTTCCTGGCTCTTTTTTCCCCTTTTTCTTTGTCTGCCTGCTTCTCCCTGTGTGTCTCTTTCTATCTGCATATGCAGTTAGCTATCTATCTATCTCTGTCTCTCTCCACAAAGAAAAGCTATTGATTTCTTTACAAAAATGATATTTTAATGCATCAAAATTGTGAAATGAAGGAACAAATATGAGAAAATTCTATCCTGCATTTGATTCTCATAAAATATGGGGAATTATTAAGTAGAATCAAAGTAAACAGGAATGTTACAAGAGTAGGGGAAAAGTAATTACATCATCCTAAAGTTTGAGATAAATAAAGGAAGGAAAACTCTCAATTGTCAGACATTCATATTAGACTTGGGAAGAGTAAGTTCCAGGCAATTTATAGGAAGGATAAAGGATGATTCTGTAGGGAATTTAAACTTGAAAGGAAAGAAAGATCTCAAGAATAAAATTTTGAAGATACAAGAAGAAAAATTGACAATTAGGCAGACTTGGATATGAAAAATAAGTTTGCAGAAAAGAACAAAAGGAGAGATAACCAAGGATAAATGCAAGAGCAGATCCTATCTTATAGTAATAGAGTTGAAGGAGTGTCAGCATGCTGTTTGAACTGAGGGAAGCCCAGAAAGCTAAACACTGTAAAAGTTGTGTATTTTTAACGTAAAATTGACAATTTGGGGAAACAAAGGATAATCAAATAAGGAATTGGACTGATTCTGATGGTTGATGAGACAAGTACAATGAATGCCAAGCAAAGGCAGAATTGCTCAATTTGTATTTTGCTTCTATTTTCTCTGACAAAGAAAATGATCTTTGTGTTGACAAGAACAGGGCAACTAAGAGTTGATACCAAAGTAACAACTAAGAACTAGCACATATATTAATGGAAAGAAGAGAAAATATCATTTATATAGCATCTATTATATTCCAACCACTGTACTACACTTCATAAATATTATCGTATTTGATTCTCACAACAACCATGTGAAGTAGGTATTGTTATTATCACAATTTTAAAGTTGAGTAAAGAGAGGTAAATAGGGGTTGAATGACTTGCCCAGGGTCATACCTTAAGTATCTGTGACTGGATTTGAAATCAGAACTTCCTGACTCCATTCCCAGTGCACTATCCATTTTACCAGAGTTGCTTCTCTATAGTTTGCAAAGCACTTTGAATAGATCGGATCATTTGATCCCCACAACAATCTTGTGACATACATGGCTAACAAGAAAACCAATTTGACCTTCACACTGCATAAAGAGACACAGTATCCAGGCATACAGAGGTGGTCCTCTCTAGTCTACATTTGGAGCAATATGTTCAGTTGTGCGTACCACTCTTTACGAGGGACATTGACAGGCTAGACATTCTCCAGAGGAGTTCAACCAGCATAGAGAAGGACTTTGAAATCTTTCCATATTGGGGATTGGTGGAAGGAACTAAGAGTGTTTGGTGTAGGAAATACAAAAGATGGGTGTCAGAGCAGGAGTTGGGATTAAAGTTTTCTTCAAGTATCTGCAGGGCTGACATAGGGAGGAAGGATTTGGTTAATTTTATTTGTACCAAAAGGGAAAAGCCAGGAGGAAAGGTTAGAAAGTAAGAAAAAACAAACTCATTTGAAGTAAGGAAAAGATTCCAAAAATGTTGCTATTTAGAAGTGAAAGGGGCTGTCTTAACATGTACTGGATTTCTTCTCACTTAAAGTCTTGAGGTAAGTGCTAGTTGATCCCTTGTTCAAACCAGGCACACACAGACATAGACACACACACACACACAGATATATATGTGTGTCAGAGGTGTGCAGAGACAGAAAAGTTTATTTCTCATTTTATGGAAAAATGTGTCTCCTAGATCACTGTGACCATGGAGAAGTCACCACACCTCAGAGTCTCAACTCACTCACAAGTCAAAAAAGGATAAAATAATGATACCTATGTCACAGGGCTGTTCTGAGCATAGGAGATAATTCTGTAAAGTGCTTTGAAAACCTTAAAACTAGATAAAAGAATTATCTATTATTATTTTAATTAACACTACTGCTATCACCTGTTTTATCTTTCACAAATCCTTTAATGTCTTACTCCTAGGATATCACAGACCTCAGTTTGCTCATTGATAATGGAAATATATTAAGTAAGATGGAAACTGAGATCCTTTCCATCTCTGTGTCAATGATTCTATGACACTTTTAACCTGTATTAATTTTAAAGATATCCATTAGTCTTCATAACACCACTGTGAAAGGACTTTTTTTCTGATGTGGTTAATATGAAACTGGTAGGTAAGAATAAAGTAAATAAATAAAACTTTATCTCACAGACATTTAGAGGAGTAGAAAAAAAAATCAACTTTTAAAATTAACAGAAATGAAAGATTTTCCTTTCACATAATAGGAGGTGTATTAAGTAGAAAAATCAACCAACTTAGACTCACAATTCATAATATCGTTTGTCTCATACATGGCACCCATGCCATTTGTGTCAATGATATTATTGAACCAAATATGCATAGACATAATCTACGACAATCCTTTTCACAGATGTATTCAAAGTTGGGTCCTCTTGAGTTCCCACGTCTAGAGAGAACCCTTTTTGGTCGCCAGGGCTGACAAAGTGATTTGTTTTCTACTCTGAAATGCCCAGGTGTTGGTGAACAGCACTCTCTTGGAAAGATAATTGATTAGGAGTCTGAAGACTTGGTTCTAGTATTGCTTGGGCATTCACTAATTTCTTCTGTGATTTCATGGAAGTTAATCAACCCTTTTGCACCTCTGTCTGCTCATTTGGAAAATGGGAATAATATTTCTTAGGGTATAGAGTTTACACAATGATTGTAAGGAACGTTTCAAGAATCGAGTGTTATAAATATGAGACTTACCATCATCAGTACAAGACAGTGAGCTTTTACATGATAATGGATGATTAGGTGCTCCAAGAAACACAAAAACAGAGAAAAGAGGATAGAGGTGTTACTACACTACAAAGTACTAGTGTGTCAATGTGCCGTAGTAGACAGGGCTTTAATCTTTGAGTCAAAAGGATGTGGATTTAAATCCCACCTTAGACATTTATTAATTATATATGTCAAGACAAATCACTTAAGTCAATCAGCTTTAGGTTACTTATTGTTAAAAGGGGGAAGAACATAATAATGATGGTATTTATTTCAAGCAGTTGTTGGGACATTCAAATGAGAAAACTAAAGCTCTTTCCAAATGTTATATAAATGTGAACTATTATCATTTAGGGCAAGGACTCTTTCTCACCTAAATTTTCTTATCAAACCGCTCCCTAAAGTTTTTTGCTGCAATACCTTGCATACAGTGCATCTTCAACATTTTTAATATTAATTAATGAATATTAATGAATAAAATAATTAATCAACATTATTAAATTAGGTGTTCATTTGGACTACACAATCACCCATCCCTCAAATCCCTCCTTCAGTTACTGAAGGGCGATGAACTTGAAAAGCACAAGTAGTGGATAATAGGAGGTGCTTATAGAGAGTTTGAACACAACTTGCATACATGATCTCATCTGAGCCCTAAGACAGCCTTATGAAATAAGTACCATAGGTGTAATTACTAACAGTTTATGGATAAGGAAATCAAAGTGACTTACCCATGGGGAAAATGGGTCACTGTCTGAGATTCTGAAGGTTTTTACATACAAATCTTCCTATCTCCACATCCAGCAATGCTTCCACTATACCATTTTGGTGTCTACACTACACTGCAGTCTTGGAATTGGATATCTTAGAGCCTAGCTGGCTTGATGATGGAGAAAGGTGCTCAAGACTCCAAAAAGGATAGTTAGCCATGAACTTTATATTCAAAGTTTGGCCTTAAAGTCCCAAGTCTAGGAAACATAGAATTGGATTGAAGAAACTCTTCACTAGTTATTGGGGCAAAGAGTTCAAAGGTTCCTAGTGGCAGAGAGGTCACTCCTGGCCATTGCTGTGACATGGATGGCAGTAGAGTTAGTGATGCCTACTCCTAACCTCCATTCATTTCAGTGTCAGGAAGCACAAAAGAAAGTATGAGTGAGTGAATGAATCAAGCAATTTGATCCACCAGATAATTCCCCAGCTCTGAGTCCTACAGTGGCATGTTTCAACATCAGTAGCTGAAGTGATGGAAGACAAGGACATGATGCAGACCCGAAAGCCCTGCCACTCTTGGGAGATGGTGCTCCTTTGGAGATACTTGACAGCTCTTCTGCCACCTCATGATCGAAACAAACCATTAAATTCTGCTCTGGCCGTTGGGAAATTTTTTTTTTCTCATGGGTACTTTGTCATTCTTAGCTTATTGTTAGCAAAGTGAGGTAGGAAGGGACTCGGGCAAGGTCATTGACAAAAGTTGGCTTCTAGTCCTGCTTCTCCCATCTCTTAGTGAGGTGACATTGGCCACGTCACTGAACGTCTCCAAATCTCAATTTATTCTTCTCTGAAATGGGTGTAATAATTTCAGACCTGAAAACAATCAAAAGGTTTTGGTGAAGATCAAATGTGATACTGAACCTGAAAGAAATGTGGGTTATTGAAGAATTATCCACAAAATAAGGCAATAAAAAAGTACTGAACTTGGTATTAGAAGATCTGGGATGGAATTGGAAGTCACTGTGAAACTTTAGGCAAGTCACTTTTCCTGGATGAACCTTGATTTCCTCATTTGTAACACGCAAATAAGCATATTTATATTCTCAAATTTTCATGACCATTGTCAGGATAGTAAATCATAAAGTATAAATGATGTTCTTATTATCCTGAATATTATTGTTATTCTTTGTAAAAATTTACTCAGAGCTCCCAATTTGTATATTTCCTCAAATTGCATCTGATCCTGTCCCTCTCTGCTTCTTATCTCTGAGGACACATACCTTTGAGGTTCTAGTTCAATGGTAAGTAGGGAAATATTGTAGTAATCATTTGTCAAGGTTTAAGTAGTCCCTTTAACAGGCTCCCTTCTGCTTTTCTTGAGGACAAGACGCAGAGAAAGACAGTGAAGAGACCAGTGTGGCAGATTCAGAATTTTTGAAGACTTAGATTCAAGAAAGGTTCAATGTTGGCTCATTGTCAACTTGGAAGGTGGTCTCTCCTAAGCCCCTGCCTGCTGTATGTCCCCCACAATGCAAAGCCAACTTTTATTTACTGTCTATATATTTTATGTTCACTTATATGTGTATATTAATTTTCATCCAATAAAATTTGTTTCCTCATGGACAGACACTACATTATTTTTGTCTTGGTATATCCAGAGCCTATACTAGGCCTTAATTAAAGTAGTGGCCGAATAAATTATTGTGGAATTCAATTGATTTTTCACTTACTTGGACAAACACATATTGGCATCCTTATCAAATTCCCAGATAAAAAAAATCTAATATAAATTGTGCATTTATAAATCACTTACTGTAGGACAGGCACTGTGTTAAGTGTTGGGGATACAACAACAAGGGCAAAAACACATTTTATCACATTTTCAGATTACTCATATCAAGGAAGGTTAGCTGCCATTTTGGGGGAATGGTAGATTTAGGATCCCAAAAGACCTCAACAGAGTAGAAAGTTGGGCGAGACTAAATAAGATGGAAATGAACAAATAAGTGTAAATTTCTACACGTGTTCAAAATATCATCTCTTTCAACATAAGTGATATTGAAAACTACAAGGAAGATAAATATGGCCTTTGTATAGTACTTTAAGTTTTGGAAATTTCTTATAAGCACTGTGCTATTTGAGAGGAAAAAAGCTAATGCTATCTTAGACTACATAAAAAGGCATAATGTATAAAATGAAGGAGATGGATGTTGTACCCCCTTATGGTGTAGGCAGACCACACCCGCAAAACTGATTTAACTTAGAGTAACTACATCTTAGGAAGATATAGAGAAAATGAAACACATCTAGAGAGAGTTTTCTAGAATGATAAGGTAATAGGGTCTACACCATGTGAAGTTTAGTAGAAAGAAAGGGAGATATTGAATGCAGATTTATGGGGGGCATGACAGATATTAAGTATGTGGATGGTTGTCACGTGCAAGAGGGGCTAGATTTGGATTTTTTTAATGTTTGTGAACTTTATTATGTTTTTTTTTGTAAGTCCAAGTACTTTTATTAAAA
This sequence comes from Vombatus ursinus, assembly GCF_900497805.2. Taxonomy (NCBI): domain Eukaryota; kingdom Metazoa; phylum Chordata; class Mammalia; order Diprotodontia; family Vombatidae; genus Vombatus; species Vombatus ursinus. The sequence continues at coordinate 1,547,356 of NW_020954584.1, forward strand.
AAAATTCTGACCCCAACAAATGCCAATCAATGCAAGTATTTCCATACATATAAAACAAGAGAAAAAGAGGATTGTACATGTAGCTACCAAACTGAACCATGTACAACTTGCTTCTCCCTCCAGGTATAAAACAATTTGCTTTCAAAACTTTCTTCCTTGTCTCTTTCCTACTGATGTTCCCTCTGTTCTCATCATGCCAGATTAAAATGCCTTGCAGTAGAATCACTGAGTCAAAGGTTATGCATGCAAGTCCACGTTAATGACTTTCCAGGATAGCTTGATCAATTCACAAATCTACCAACAGTGTATTAGTATGCCTCTTTTTTCCACAGCACCTCTGTGAATTTCAATTTTCTTTTTTTTTGCTTATCTGATGAGTAAGAAGTAGAAACTCAGAGTTTATTGGATGTACATTTCTCTAATTATTAATGATTTAGAACATTTTTATATGCCAGTTGTAAACTTAGATTTCTTTTACAAAAGCCTTTTTATATACATTAGTCAATTTTCTATTGGGGAAAGAATCTTACCGTTATATATTTGAATCAGTTCCTCATATCTCAATCATGAGACCTTTATCAGAGAAATTGATACAAAGATTTTTTTCCCCATATAACTGTTTCCTTTGTAATTTTAACTGTTAATTTTGTGTAAAAACTTCAATTTTATTTAAGCAAAATTTGTCCAACTTATCTTTTGTGATCTTCCCTTTCCCTTTTTTGGTCATGACATCTTCCTCTATCCATAGTTGAAAGAAATTTTCCTCTCTACTTCCTTTATTTATGGTGTGGCTGGTAATATTAAAATCACGTATCCATTTGGAATTCATATTGGTATGTGGTATGAAATCTTGGCCTAAAGCTTATTTCTGCCAAGATGCTTATCATTTTTTCAAGCAGATTTTATCAAATAATGTATTCTTCCCCCAGGAGTTGTTGGTCTTCTGGGATTATTGAATACTATATCGCTAAATTATTTTGCTTTTGTATGTTGTTAGCCTAATCTGGTTCACTTCTTCTTTTTGTAAACCATAATAAATCATGCTGATGATTATAACTTTACAGTATAATTTGAGATCTGGTACTCCTAGTCTACCCTCCTTTTCACATTTTTTTCATTATGTATCTTGAAATTATTGACCATTTGTTCCTCAAAAAGGGTTTTGTCATTTTTTTCAACTCTATACTTTCAAATTATAAACTTTAGCAATTTGGTTTAGTATGACACTGAGTAAATAAGTTAATTTTCATAAGGTTGAGCATGGCTCAAAATTAATTTATTAATATCTACACAGGTATTCATGTCTGAAATTATTAATGTAAATGGTATTCTGTACTTATATTTATATATTGTGAGTATGTCTTAGTAGGTAAACTTCCAAATATTTTATAGATTCTGTTGTAATTTTAATGGACTTCATCTATTCCTTCAACCTTGATTTCATTGGTCTGATACAAAAAGTCTGATGATTTATATTTTTAAATATCCTACTACTTTGCTGATGTTATTGCTTAATTAATTTTAATTGACTTTTTATGGTTCTTTGAATAGACTACCAAATCATCTGCAAAAAGTGTTGTTTCATTTTTGTCTGTGCTTATTCCTTCCACTTCTTGTTTCTTGTCACATGGCTATAGCTAGCATTTCATGCACTATACAAAGTAATAATCGAGCCTTGCTTCAACCCTGATCTTATTGGAAAGAAAATTAGTATATCCATATTACATAAAATTCTGGAGAGTCAAAATCAAGATAGTGGAGAAGTAGGATAAAGTATAGCCCAGCTCCCTTAATCAAAGCCATTCACAAATATCTAAAAAAACAAACAAACAAAAAAATAAAACAGGATAAGAGTCTTGATCAAGAAATCTGAGAAAAACAAAATCACAGTGAATCATTTTCCAACCAAGGTCAGGACAGGAAGACAGTCAAAGAGCAGAGGTGTATAAACACTGCTGATGAGATCTGGCCAGCAATGCACCAGGCAATGCATTATAGCTCCCAAGAACTGAAACAGGAACAAGGTTGTGCACCAGGAAAGGAAAAACCAGAAAGGAAGAGGTTCCAGGGGCTCTTCCAATTACTGCATGTTTCAGGAAAAGGTGCTATCTAGCAGCTCTGATGCTTAGCATCCACTTCTGAGTGGATGGATCCACTCAGTGGTAGACTGAGGAAGGGACTTCTATAAAGGGGTGATGGAGGGTAGAGTCATGGGGTTGAGGCTGTTTGCTGAGCAAGGAACACATTTAGAAGCAAATAATAGCTTTGAGGCTCTGAACCAGGAGCAGAACAGGGACTCATTTTTAGCTTCTAGCCCATGATGAAGCCTGGAGTGAAATAATAATAATAGTAATAAAAATGGCAGTAATCCCAGACCAAAGAGGGGTCAGCAGTTCTGTCACTTTAAATGTGCAAAGCTTCTTAGCTGGCTGATAGATGCTACGTCCAGCCACATTGTATTAGAATTTCCAACCAGGAACAAGCCCCCAAGGATAGCATTTAGACCCAAAACTGAATCAGGCATGTACATATATAAGAATATGTCAACAGGGACCAGATTGGATCATATCACTTTAGGAACACTGAAAACATCTGGATCCCCAGCCTGAGATCTTCCTAACATTCTGAAATAACACAATACTCAATTCCTGAAGAAAATAGCAAAAGGACTCAGAGGATAAAAACTCAGGTGTAACCCCTAGAAATGCACACATCCTAGCCTTAATATAAATTCCAAAGTCAGAGAACAATTTTAAGCAATGAACAAATAAAAAAAAATAATGTCTCCTAAAGAGCTCTAGCAGTGACAGGAAATTTTGAGACACAACCCAAGAAGGACAATGACTCCAAAGCATTTACCAGCAAAGCTTTAGAGAAAAACACAGCTAAAACACAAATTCAATTGGAATTCCTGGATGAGATAAAGGCAAAGTATTTTTCAGCTAAAATATCTTTAAAAACCAAATGAGTGTGCCAAAGAAAATAAAATGAAAAAGACTTGAGAATTATTTTAAAAATATGGAAAGTTAATAAACAGTTTAGAAAAAGAGGTATAAAATGTTACTTAAGAAAATAACACCATGAAAATTAGCACTGACAAAATATAGCAACTATCTGAGACATCAAGAAATATTAGAAACAAAATGAAAGTACTAGAAAAAATAGAAGAAAATTTATTATATTAAAAAACTAATGCCCTGGAAAATATTGAAGAGAAAATTGAATAATAACTGAACTACTTGAATGCTATGACTGAAAAAATGGCCTAGCCATAATATTTCAAGAAATTATAATAATATCAACCAAGATTTCTTAGATCCAGGGAGCAAAGTAAAACTACAAAGAATCTACTAGTCAGTAGAAAGAAACCCCTTGAAAGAAACTCCAAAATGAAAAATCCTTGTCTTGAAAGAAATCCCAAAATGAAAAAAGCATAGAAGTATTATAGTAAAAATCTAGAGTTTCTCTATCAAAGTAAAAATAATATAAGCATCTAGAAAGAAAAAAAAACAAAATAAGCACTGAAGATTCACACAGTACACTCTCAATATTAGGATCACACAAAATTTTGCAGTTACCACTACAAAGAAAAGAGCTTGGAATATGATTGTCCAAAAGGCAAAAAATAAAGATTTACAACATAATAGATAATAATCTACACAGCAAAACTGAATTTAAAGCTACAGGGAAAAATTGAATTTTAATGAAGTATAAGACCTTTATTTCTGGTAAAAAAACAAAACAAAACTGCAGAGAAACCTTGAAATACAAACATAGAAGATGAGAAGCATAAAAAGGAAAACATGAGTGAGGAATGATAAGGGACTAAACAAACCTAAATGTTTATATCTTAAAGCAGGGAGATGTAACTAAGTAAGTAAAATGATGCCTTTAATATTTCTTTTTTCTGCATTTTTGTAAGATTTGTATACTTTAATGTATATTAGTTTTTGTAAAGGTGTCATACACTGTTGATGGCATAGGTGTGTTTGTTTGTGTGTGTGTGTTTATGTGTATACTCCTTTCTATTCCCATGCACTAATCACAGGAGAATTATTTCACCAAACTTTTCATTTTTACATTCAATTTAATTTTATCTTCAGTTCCAAATTCTCTCCCTTTCCCCTCTCCTACCCACTGAGAAGGCAAAAAACACAATACCCATATGAAATTATGCAAAACATATCTGCAGTAGCCATGTTCCCCCAAAAAGGAAAAAAAGAAAAAGAAAGAGAAAAAACCTTGCCACTTTGACTAGGTTTGAGTGTGTGAATTCTTTCCAGGCAGACACTGCCCTGTACCCTAACATTTTGGGGTTCCCAGTAAGCCGAAACCACATCAGTAGAATTGTGAATCGATCCAAATAAAATGAAACACAATTTGGAATTATATCTAGATTCACTAAATTATATATATATATATATGTATATGTACATATATATATATATAATTTCAAAAGACAGAAGGTCTATGGGTATAATCACATTTTAGTGGCACTTCTGTAGTATCAAAGAACTTAAAATAAAATGGGCATCCATTAATTGGGGAAAGAGATGTATAATGAACAGAGAGTTGACCTTGGAGACAGGAAGTCCCTGGGTCTAATTCCTTACTCTTTACACATTCTATGTGATTCTAGGTAAATCACTGAAACACTCTAGGAAACTAAGTTGCAGACTAGGTCACTTAATATTATCAATCAATAAATGTGTTAATAGCCTACTATATCCAAGGCACTGTTCCAAATGCTAGGGATACAAAAGGAGACAAAAGACTGCCCCTGCCTTCTAGGAACTTACAATCTAATGGGGGAGACACCATGGAAAAATGTAAACAAAGAAGCTATATATAGGATAAATAGAAAAAAATTAATGGAGAGAAGGTACTAGAATTAAGACAGATTAGGGAAGACTTCCAATAAAAGAGAGGAGATACTCATTATTGCCAGGAGCAGTGTGATTACGGTTTTAGAGGCCTCTACTACTTCAAAAAGATTTTCCTTGTACCAAGTCTGAATCTGCTTCTTTTCAACTTTTGTTCTTTGCTCCTCATACTGAACCCTGGAACTAAGATACGCATCAAATTTCTGCTCCACATGGTAGGTCAACTTTTCTCCTCACTAAACACCAGAGCCTTAAATTGATCCTCATGTGGTAGAGGATCCAGCATCCTTGATGTGTTGGGAATGAAGGATAAAAAGAACTGAATGGTTTTCAGGACTCAAAATACTATCAATCACCCAGGAAGCATTTATTGTATGTCCACACTGTGACCATGACAATGCAAGAAGCTGCAAAACCTGAAAAGGAAACAGAATTGGGTGTCTGTACCTTAATCTTATTCTCAGATAAACATTACAAGACACACAAATCTGAAAGAGTTGCTAAAGTAAATGATAAAAGATGTTTCAATGTGTAGATTAAGTGGTATAGAACTACAAAACTAAAGAAATTAGGAGAAAAAAGGAATATTTATGGGTACATTTACTGAGGCAATCTTTGAGGTGAGTGTCAAGTATTGCTTCAAATCATACACACACACACACACACACACACATACACACAGAGCATTTGTTTTTGGTATAGAAGAAGAAATAAAATAGTTTAAGTAGTGTTAAGATTGGTTAATTAGGGGCAGGTAGGTGGCTCAGTGGATAGAGTACCTTCCCTGAAGTCAGAAGGACCTGAGTTCAAATCCGGTCTCAGATCAAACACTTGACACTTACTAGCTGGGCAAGTCACTTAACCCCAGTTGCCTAAACAAAAAAAAAAAAAGATTACTTCATTACATATAGCATATTCTCTCTAATTAAAATCGCATGCATACTAGAGGCTTTGTCCTCTCAACAGCTTTTCTAAAAGTTTTGTTGACCTTTTTGTTCCTCAGACTATAGACAAGAGGGTTCAATATAGGGATTACTATTGTTTCAATTTGAGTGAAAGGTTCATGCAAAAGGATTAATTAGAAGCAGAGTAGTAAATGGGCTCCAACATTCAAATGTTGGTCACCTCTAATAGCTACTTCATAAGAGATATTTGAAATCCCTTCGACCAGCAGGTTAGGTAGGTACTAGGATAATTTCCTGAATTGTCTTATGGTACAATTCTGATATTCTTTTACATGTCAAGGAACCATAGTTTCTTTTAAGATTCTCCTCATGAACACACTTTAAAAAGTCATTACTTTCAAGGAAACTTCCCTAGAGAAATAGTGTGTTCAATAACCCAAAGAACAAATTTAATAAAATTTATAGATTAAATGACCTAATGAGCAAATGGGACACAGAGGGATATCCTGAAAACTACATGGTTTAGGAGTCAGGAGACCTAGATTTTGCCATTAATTGACTGGTTGTCCTTGGGGAAATAGTTTCACCTCTCTGGGCTTCATTTTTAACATCTTCAAATGAGAAGATTGGATTGAATGATCTCTGTAGCCTTGCCTAGCTTTAAATTCAGTGGTCATTGCACCAAAGAAATGAAAGGAGACACATGTGAACATTGGTGAACTCTTAAGTGGGTCAGTTGTTATTAGAATTCTGAGTCCTAAGTGGCAGGACTTAGGAGGCCACTGAGAAAACTTTAGCTTAGAGGAGATCTTACATATGGAGACAAACTATCTGACCAGTCTCATCCATTTTCTTCCTGAATTGAGTTTCTTTCATTGCATCTAGGAGTTTAGCACAGTTATTTTGCTAGTTGTGTAAGTAGCTAACTACAGTTTTCTTTTAACCAAATGGAATGATGTGAAGGTAATTGGAATAGTTGGTCTCCTATTATAGTACTCTGATGTTATGATAAAAGTGCTTCAAGCACAGAAGTTATTAACATCTACATGGACAGTTCATGTAAGTTTTTCATTTTAAATGTTGGTTCTGAATTTTTAATAATTTGTAAAAATGTAAAAAAAAGGTAAGGAAATGCTATTCTAACAAATTTAATCAAATATAATCAATTATAGCTGATATTCACTGATTGAACTAAAAAGACCTTCCTCATCTTCTAATTTTTTTAAGCATTTTTTTAATTGGATCTTTGAACCAGGAGGTCAAGAAATGTTATTTTGTAAAGAATAAGGCTTATTGTGTCTAATATAGTGGTTTAATCTAGTTTCACAAATATTTATTGACAGTTTTCTCACCTCCCTGAGTCAGGAAGAGAGAAAAGGCTTAGAGGTGATTTATGCTAGAGTTTACAAATACTTCCCCAGTCATGCCTTACCCTCTCATCCTTAAGAGAGGAAAAAGCAGCAATTGATGGCAGGTGTTTCTCTTTTTCAGTGATGTGTACTCACTCCTTATTCTAGGAAGAAGCTGAGTAGATTCTTAGCAAGGGAGAGGATTTAGCTGTTAAAAAAAATAACCTGGGTTCTTAAGTAAAGGGCATTGAATGGTGTGACTGGCTATGTTCAACTTAAAATTGCCTTGAATAATAAAGAGATTTGCTTTAGGTAAATATTTGGAATCAGGAAGACCTGGGTTTAAATTTTACATCACTCACAATTTATGTACTTCTAGAATGAGTTTAAATATACCATGAAGATCAAGTGAGTTAACGTGTGTAAAGCACTTTCAAACCTTAAAGCATTGTATAAATGCAATCTATTTTGTCCCTTTCACTGGTATTATGCACATTGCATTTTGTTTGTGTCTCTCTAGTTAACTTACCTTGTAGTAGTTAATATAATGACTATTGTGATCTATATGTTTGCTCCCCATAATCTTTTGAGCTCCAGGGGGTCAGCAACCTTCTATCACTTACACTTTACATTTGTGTGGTAATGCATAAATCATTTAATTTTTCTGGGTCATATGTGTAAAAGATATCTATGCTTCATCAACTCTGAAATGAGAATAGTAGTGACTGTGGCACTCAATTCACATGTTTGTTTTGAGCTTCTAACAAGACAAAACAGGTAAAATGCTTTGTAAGCATTAAAGCAATAAAAAGGGTGTCCCAAAAGTCTGAGTGAAGTTTCAGACTCATAGCTTCAAATTGCACCAAGACTTTAGGGATACCCTGGATATCACTAGGTCTTTCTACTAATATGTTTCAACAGGCAATGTGGCATTGTAGATAAGACACCCATCCTCAGAGTCAGGAAAATATAGTTTCTTATTCTTCTTCTAATATATAATGAATGTTTGATTTGAGCCAAGTCAATTGAGTTCCCCATTTCCCCAGGAAATTTTCTCTAAAGTGAAGAGAAGAAGCTGTGCTGCATTGCTAGAAGAAAATTCCTCATTAGGAATTCTTTAAGTCAGTAACACATATGCATATATGCATGTATATGTATGTATATACACATATACATATATACACATACAGATAGAGACAGACAGACAAAGAGAGATAGGTAGAGATATAGATTAAGAGCAAGATAGAGATAGATAAAGCAAGAGATTTGTTCTTTTACTGACCAGAGACACTGGCCATTCCCCAAGCCTTTGAACCTTGTCAACAATTTCATAAACAATTGGTTGCTTATCTATATAGAATTTTGAAAACTGAAATGGAGAATATTCTGTCTTTCTCTCCAAACAATGGGAGGAACCTTATTGAATGTCTAAGATTTATCTGAGAAAGAGCTTTTTGAGAAAAGTCATGGAGTGTATCCAGATAAGAGATTAGCATAGAGGATGCCATTCCAGAAGTCTCATCCAGATCCTATATTCTCAGGAATGCATAAGACACTCCCCCACTAAACAGAAGAATATGGGGAGAATATGAT
>NW_020954585.1:0-20440 GCF_900497805.2 Vombatus ursinus
GCATTCAGTTAAAAGGCTGAGACTGTAACCTAAAATCCTTGACTTCAACCTCTCCTTAAAGGACCCTATTCCTTCCCTCTTTGTTGCCAAAAAAAAAAAAATCACCTCCTCTCCTCTCCCTCCCCTTCTCCTTCACCCCTGGCTAATCACCACCACTCTTTTGCTAATGATTTGGGAGCAGGAAGGACTGTGTCAACAGGGGCACCCTACTGCTCCCAGGAACAGGTTGGCACTGGTATGTCAGGGGACCCAGTGCAGAGAGGAGACAGTGCAGGTTGGGGGGAAGAGGATGAGGCTGTGTCCCTTTAAGGAGAGTTTGGGGGTGGAGGGGGTGGGAAGAGAAAGGGAGGGAAGAAGCTGCAGGCTCACCCGCAGAGACAATATTCGCATTGAGGCTTTGCTAATGGCAAAACCAGCTTTGCAAACAGCAGCCCTGATGGGGGGCCAGGATTGGGGGGAGGGAAAGGGAGAAAAGAAAAGGGAAAGGGGAGGTTAGCAAGAATGAGGGACAGAAGGAATGGAATGGAAAGGAAAGAGAAACAGTGTAAGGAGGGACAAGGGATCCAGAGTCAAACCCATACCTTTCTGCTCCCACGTCCAGCCTTTTAATGGTCATCAGACCCCAAGGCACCCAGGGACCAAGAGAGGATAACAAGACCAGAGTTAGGCTGGACAACTCAACCCAGGCGTCTGACTGGTTTCTCCAGGTGTTAATAGCCCTTCTCTCTCCATAGTATTTCCAGGTGCTAACAGCTCATCTCCCTGACCAGGAGGGAAGGTCCCCTTGCCTCCTTACCCCTAAACATAAGATCTCAGGATAAATTTTTAGAACTAAAAGGGATCTTACAGAACATCTTGTTCAGCTCTCATTTTACAGGTGAAGAAACTGAGGCTCAAAAATGTCAAGTGATTTGCACAAGATCACACAGGTGAAATGAATAGAGCCAAGATAAGAAGCCAAGGCTCTCTCCCTTTCTCCATTTGGTCCTCCTCTTAGCCCTCTTGGATTCCAGGACGACTGGTCCAAAAGCAATCAACAGCATGGAAATGGATCATAGATCGAGAGACAGAAGGGACCTCAGAGGCCATTAGCCCAATCTACTTATTTTACAATTAAGGAAACTGAGGCATAGTAATGACTTGACTAATTTCACAGAGGTAATAAACATTAGAAGTGGGATTTGAACTCACGTCTTCTGACTCAAGCCATTGCACTTTTCACTGTGCTACCATTCCCTGCCCATTCCCACAATTCACCACCTTCCACTCCCCCTGCCCTAAGCTCAGATGAGGCTATACAATTGGAAGAAAAGCCAATTGAGGCATCAGGGCCAGAAGGGAAAGAAGCGGGCATATCTCCACATCCCTACCTCACCCAGAGCCTGGGTGAGTCAAGCCCGTTCAGAGGTGACCTCGGGGTTGCCCACCCAATGTCCACCAACCCCCACCCTCAACCCTGTCTGTCTGTCTGGCCTAGCAAGACAGTGGCGATGTCTGTCTGCGTGTGGCCAAAGCTCTGGGAGCGATGCCGGGATGGATGCAGTGAGCGCAGCTGTTTGTGGGGCCTTGTCAGGAACCAAACACAGTAACTGTTTAACGATTTAACTGCACTAATGAATATTGGGCCAGATATTTTCGAGGCCTGTTCAGACTGATTACTTGGAGAGCTGAGTATGTCTACCAATTACCCAGGCAATTAGGCAACTAATTAAACACTTACCCTCAGCTTCATAAACAGAAGAGAGGGAGTGGGAGGGAGAGAGCTGGCTCCCGTTCCTGTGAAATATTAGCTGTCAGGAGAAGCTGCTCACACAGAGAAAGGTACTCACAGGCCGATGGATGGACGGATAGACCGACAAGCAGACGGCTCACCAGGGGCAGTGGGAGCCCGATCTTCTGCCTGTTTATGTGACGAGCCCAGTACGGGATGTCTAGTTCAAGATAGCCTCTTGTTCACGCTATTCCCTCCCCCACCACCTGGAATGCCCTCTCTGCCTCTTCTGAATCCTAATCATCCTTCAAGGCAAAGAGAAATCACATTATAATGACTCACATTGTTGCAGCACTCGGAGGTTTAGAAAGTGCTTTCTTCACAATGGTGCTGGGAAATGGTTCTGGTAGTAGTATGCCCATTTTACAGGATCAGAGAGGAGACTGACCTGCCCAGAGTCACACAGTTGGGAAGCATCAGGCCAAGTTTCAGGACTCCAAAACCAGGGTTCTATTTTGACTGTAGCATGCTTGCTACATACCCACCCCTCTTCCAAACTTCCCTCTTGCTATTGAGGGCATTACCATCCTTCTATATTATCCTCGATTTTTTAACCTCCCTCATCCCACATATCCAGTCGGTTGCTAGTACTTCTACAACATCTTCTGCATCCATCCCCTTCTTTCTACTCACACAGCTACAACCCTTGTTCAGACCCTCATCATCACTCATCTACACTATTGCAACTGGTCCTTTTGCATTAAATCTTGACCCGTTCCAATGCATCCTCCACATGGATGCAAAAGCAATTTTCCAAAAGCTCAGGTCTGACTTTGTCACTCCCCTACTCAATCAACTCCCATGGCTCCCTATTGGCTTTAGGATGCCCAGAATATACTCCAACTCTACCTGTTGAGATCCCTCCCTCCTTTCAAGATCCAACTCAGACCCCCTTCTCCAGGAAGGACTGACATCCTCACTCCCCAACCTAAGGAGATCTCTTCCTCTTTCAATTTCTCCTAGTGCCTAGCCAAGACTTTTCATTTATCTCACTTGCCTTTTTTATAATAAAAGTATTTGTCTTTGCTCCCATAAAATTAGATGCTCCCTGAAAGCAGGTACTGTGTCATATCTACAAAGAATATCATTTCATAGAAAGAATATTCCCAGCACCTAGAATAAAATATAACAGGAATGCAAAAAATATAAAGTCTGTTGAATTATAGAAGCAGTGTGGCCTATTGGAAGGCCTACCAAGTTTGGAGTCAAAGGACCTGTGTTCCAAAGCCAGATCTTCTACTTGCTACTTGTGTATGACCTTCATCAAGTCACCTCTTTTCTCTAGGCCTCAATTTCCCTAGTTGTAAAATAAAGGAGAGTTGGACTCCCTGACCTCTAATACAATGGTCCTGTTTGGCTATAAGTTTTATGATCTAATGAATTAACTAGTTACTAGGTCACTTTGTCCAAGTTTATAGAGTCAATTATTGGAAAAATCTGATCCCAGAATCTAGACTTTAAGGTCATTCCTGTTTCTCTAAAAAACACGTTTACACACCGTCTGCCCAGCAAAAGATGGCAGGGGAGAATTGACCTGGCTGCCAGATCAATAGGCAAGCTGTAGAACTGTAGGAACTGGTGATGTTCTAGGGGACATCATGCAGGGAGGGAGAGAGGTCAGGGGAAGGCAGAGGAAGGGCACAGCTCTCAGGTGCCTCTGCTCAATATCCTCACTTGCACCCTGATCCCCTTCCCTGGTAAAATACAATTACCTTCCTGATGCCAAGTCTAAAGCCTGAGTGTTTTCTAGCATGAATCCTGGCCCTAACCGGCCCTAAGTCACCCTGCCCTTTCCAAAGAAGTTACAAGTGAATAAGATGAAGGATCCCCTTCTAGAGGATATGTGCTCAGGTAATTCTCACTCCACCACCCTACATACCTGATAAGCCCCTCTCCCTTCTCTTAGTGTATCCAAATCTTCACATCAATTCAAATCAATAAGCTTTAGTTAAGTACCTGCTATATACCAAGGTAGATAATACAGTGGATAGAGTGCCAGGCCTAGAGTCAGGAAGACTCATCTTCCTGAGTTCAAATCTGGCCTCAGATACTTACTAGATGTGTGACCCTGGACAAGTCACTTAACCCAGTTTGCCTCAGTTTCCTTATATGTAAAATGAGCTGGAGAAGGAAAAGGCAAACCTCTCCAGAATCTTTGTCAAGAAAACCTCAAATGGGGTCACAAAGAGTCGGACACAATTGAAACGACTGAACAACAACAATGAAGGACATATACCAAGCATTGTGCTAGGCGCTAAGGATACAAAGATAAACTAAAAGAGCCCCTGACCTCAAGGTGCTTATATTCTATGGGGGGGAACAACATATACATATATAAATATAAATAAGAAATATATACAAAGACATTTCCTGGTAGAGGGCACGGGCTTAATAGGAAAGGCAGTTTGTTGACAATAGAGGGATTCCAATGGACACAATAGAAGGGCAGAGGGATGAGGCTGGCACAAATGGGCACCATGAACCTGTTAAAAGGAAGCTTCTGGTTCACCAGCCTAAAGCACAGAATTACAGAGATTCTTAGAGGAGCCAGTGGGCAGAAGATTGCCGCACCTTGCCAGACATAGGTAGGTCCCATGCCTTGAGGATAAAAGGGGTGAATAAATAATCCCAAAAGAAGTTACTCAAAAGAAGACACAGACAAGTGAAACAGTTTTTTTGCTACCATTTTAAATTTAATATACACTGTTTTTAAAAATTATATAATGGAAGTTCCCAGTTTCATACACAATTCTATTTTCCCTTGTTTGTCTTTTTAATTGCTCTTCTGTTGAGGGGCAGCATGGTATAGTGGATAGAGAGACAGGAAGGACCTGCTTCTGCCACATACTGGCCATACACTGTGACCCTAGGTAAGTCACTAAAAGATTAAAAATGCACAGGAGGTGTTGACTGATTTTGTGGAAGGAGTTTCCTCATCTGGGGAGGGGGTCTCCCTTTACCAATGACAGATGTCCAAATAGTTAGAACATTCACTCACTATGTGTCAGGATCTGTTTGAAGCTGGGGATTCCAATATAAGCAAACTAGACAGTCTGTACTCTCAAGGGCTTTATGTTCTCATAGGGGGAGGACAACACTTAGTTAAAGGTGTGTTGGAAAGGAGGGGAAGTTGGAGAAGAAGGCAAGGCACAGGAGGCCAGGAGAAAAAGGAGGATTGCAGAGAAAGTCCAGGTGTGAGAGAGGTGAAGCATGCCTGGGGTCTCTTCAACAATGGTAGTCCAAGGGAAGCAGTCTACGACAAGAAGAGGAAGGCCCTACATATAGCAGAGCCTTCTGAGAGAGGGAGAGCATGGTGCTCAAGGAGGAGGATAGAAGCCTGGAGAGAGTCCAGGAATGAATGACAGGAGACATTGCTCCGTGAAATCACAGGTCCAATTCTTCTCCTTCTCCTTAGATTTGTTGATGTACGTTAAGTCCATGATAAAAAGAGAAAATTAAAAAAAAAGATTCCATGGCAAGAAAGTGGCAGCTGATGTGGCGCGAGGGTTATGCCAAGCTTCCGTCAGTCCTTCTTGTCCAGTGTAGGAACACCTGGGTCCCACCCCACACAACAAGGCTGCTCAGTGATACAAATGAAGGTGAGGGGTTTTATTTTTTCATTGTATTTTTAATTTATAGAATAAAACAAGCATTTCCATAACATAGTACAATAAAAAAGATTATTGCACATGAAACTGCAAATCTACTATGTACAACTTGCTATTCCTTTCAAATATACAACAAAATTATCATGTAAATTTCTTTTCTTTTCCCTTCCCTTCCCCTCCTCCTGCTCTGGAGACATTAGATAGAGGCTATCATTAGACACAAATAGGTATATATATATGTAAAATTATTCTATCCATTTTTTTAATTCTTTCTTTGGATATAGATATCATCTTTCTTCATATGTCCTTAATAGTCAATTTGAATATTTATAATTGTCTAAATAACTTATTCACTCAAAGTCATTCTTAAAACAATATTGCTGTTACTGTATACAACATTCTCTTGATTCTGCTCATTTCACTCTTCATTGTTTCATGCAACTCTTTTCATGTTTTTCTAAGATCATTGAGCTCATCATTTCTTACAGCATAGTAGTATTCCATCACAATCAGGGTTTTTATAAGGAGGTGTGAGGTCTCATTTGAGTGAATCTGATTGACTTCCCATCTCTGACATAAAAGATATTGAGGAGCCAATTAGTGGGGTTGAATGAGAGCATGAAAGGTTCCAGAAAAGACAGCGGATGCCAGGCAGGTGAAGGGCTGTCTAAAGGCAGCTTGTTGCAAGAAAGGCTAGATCCAGAACACTAAAGAAGTTTTCTAGAGCACCCACAGAAAATTTAGCTGAAATGAGTATTGTTAGGTCAACACAATGTTCTGACTAACATGGAAATATGTTTTGTATGATTGTCCATATATAACCTATATCAAATTGCTTACCTTCTGGGGGGAAGGGGAGGAAGAGAATTTGGAACTTAAAATTTTTTTAAAATGTTAAAAATTGTTTTCACATTGGGAAAAAATATTATGAAGTTCAACACAATGCTTGATAAAGCCTAAGAGGGAAGGTTCAGACAATGCCCTAGAATTATCCTGGGCTAGAATGTAAAACATTAAATTATTCTGGGGAATTCAGAAATAATTCCCCTTCCCCTCCCCTCCAAATCACATAAATGCTGGTTGAGTGACATACTCACACACTACTGTTATCTTATAGAATTGCCACCCTTAGGACCTCCAAATTTTTCAGTTCCTACGATTATAATGATGTCATGTGCACAGTGGATCAAATACTGGGCCTAGAATCAAGAAAATCTGAGTTCCAATTTGACCTCAGACCATTCCTAGGTGTTTAGCTCTGGGCAAGTCACTTAACTGCTATCTGACTCAGTTTTCTTAACTGTCCAATGGGGTGAATAATTAGCACCTACCTTCTAGGGTAGGTTGGGAGGATTAAATGAAATAAAATTTGTAACAGGGGTATAGAAGAAAGAGATAAAGGATGGAAGAAAGTTTATTAATAATGTCTTGTGGATTCCTAAGATTATAAGGGGAAGAGGTAGAAAGAGGATGGAAAGTAGAAAAGGGATTTTCTATCCACTCTCTTACTCTTCTCAGCTGGCTTTGTGCCTTCATTCACATCAACATTAGGCATTGCCTGCCCCTGTTAGAATGTGAGCTTTTTGAGATCAGGATCGTCATGCAAGATAGGGATAGAAGGGAAGGATGAGAAACTATGGCTAAAGATGGGAAATTCAGAAATCAAAACCTTAGAGATGGAGCAGTTTGGAATAATATGTAAGCATCTCAGTGAGTGGCTGACATAGAGTAAAGATGGAGGGCATAGATGAGAATTCCGCTCAAGGAACTAGGAGGATAAGGTATTTAAAGGGCCATCAATATGGATATGAACCTCCCTGAGAAGCATAGCTGGCAGGGATGGAGAAGAAGGATGTAAGGTAGGTCCTGAAGTCCCTGAGAAAAAGATTGGAAAGGTCCATAGATGACAAGGATTGGGAGGTATAAACCTGAGAGACATTTGTCATGCTTTTCTATTTGTATTCCCAGAACTTAGTATAATGCTTTGCATGTATTAAACACTTAATAAATGCTTATTCAGGGCAACTGGGTGATGCAGTGGATAGAGCACAGGCCCTGAAGTCAGGAGGACCTGAGTTCAAATCCAACCTCTGACCAAACACTTGACACTTACTAGCTGTGTGACCTGGGCAAGTCACTTAACCCCAATTGGCTAAAAAAAATAATAAAAATTTTTTAAAAAAGACATCTTCCTGAGTTCAAATCTGTCCTCAGATACTTATTAGCTGTATGATCCTGGGCAAGTCACTTCACCCTGTTTGCCTCACCTGTAAAATGAGCTGGAGAAAGAAATGGCATACTGTTCAAGTATCTCTGCCAAGAAAACCCCAAATGGGGTCACCAAGAGTCAGATACGACTGATACAACTGAAATGACAGAACAATAAGAATAAATCTTTATGTATTCATCCCTAAGGCCTAAATGGAATCTCTGCCTACATCAACCCCATCTGTTGAGGTTCCTCCTTCACAGCCAAATTCAGGGGCCATCCTGTTCATGAAGACTTTTCTGATGTCAGTGTCCTCCATCCTCCAGCTAAAAATGGCTTCTTCCTCTTCAATGTATTCCTAGCACCTTGACTGAACCTGTTCTCTTTGGTTCATTCTTTCAACAGCAAGAATTTGGCATGTGCTCAGGCCCTCATAGGCACCAGGGATTATAAACACAAAAATGAAATAATCTCTGACCTCATTGAGTTTATATTCTATTGAGGGAGGTGTAGAGATGGCGGCATGTACACAGAAAAGCAAGTAAAATACACAAAGTAGATTAATCCCCTGAATAATTTCTCAGGGGAGGGCACACTAGCCTTAGCAGGCAGGGGAGAAAGGGGTTTGTTGTGGTTCAGTCCTTTTTTCAGTCATGTCTGACCCCTTGTGACCCCATTTGAGGTTTTCTTGGCAAAGATACTGAAGAGCTTTGCCATTTCCTTCTCCATTAAGTGGTAGAGATTAACAAATACTGGGCATGGAAATATATGGAAAGAGGTTAGTATTTGAACTGAGCCTTGAAAGAAGCTAGACATTCTAAGAGGTAGAGATGATGAGATGGTGCATTCCAGGCACTGGAGGACAGAGAGCCTTTGCAAGGTCATGGAGAAGTGAGATGGAATGTGGTGTTTTGTCTGCAACATAGACTACATGAAGGAGATTGATTGCAATACTCTTTGAAAGGTCAACTGGAGCCAGATTGTGAGGCTTTTCAAAAGCTGAAAAGAAGTATAAGGGGGCCACTGGGGTTTTTTGAGCTGGGGAGTAGCATGGTCAGACCTGTGCTTTAGGAATATCCAGTTTGGCAATTGTATGGAGGGTTGATTGGAGAAAGCAAAGACCAGATGCAATCAGGAAGCTATTTCAATAGTTTAGGTGAAGTGAATTAAAGTGAACTCAAAATGTCCAAAACAGAGTTTATTCTCTTTTCTCCTAAACCTACCCTTCCTCAGTCCCCTATTTCTGTCAAGGATACAACTATTCTTCCAGATTCACAACCTAAGAGTCATCTTCAACTCCTCTCCCTTTCCCTCTCTCTCTCTCTCTCCATATATATGTATGTACGTATATATATATATATATATATATATATGTATTTTGTGTATATATATATGTATATTGTGTGTGTATATGTATATATTCACACACACATATATACATACATATATTATCCCTCCCACATTGTCGGGGTTAGTTAGGGGCACAGTACCTCTGGGATCTGGACAATCCACGTAAAAATTTTATACCAGAGAAGAAGTCTGAATTTTTTCTTTTTCTTTTATGGAATGTTTACAGTACCTTACTTTGAAATTTGGGTTAAGTATTTGGTCACAGGCTCTGTGTCATCTGCCAGTCTTCATGGGTTGTCTGTGGCTTCCACAAAACTCCCCCCAAATTCTCATTGAATTTCTTATGCCAACCCACAATATATTGAAACTACTATGGGGAAAGTCGCAATGTGGAAGGGATAACTATATATATATATATATGTGTATATATATATATATATACTTTCTCTCTCCTCTCTTCTTTCTCCCTCCCTCTCTCTCTTTCTCTGTATATATCTATATATACACACATATATACATTTACACACATATATATATATACATATATATTGCTGAATCTTATCGTTCTCACTCAGAAACCTCTCTCACATCTGTCCCCTTCTATACCCATGCTGAAATGCCCATAGCCCAGGCCCTCATCACCTCTGGAGACTGAGAAGAAACAACCAGAGAGTCAGGAAGGGGACCAGGACAGAGAAGTTTCCTGAAAACCCAGGAAGAAGACAATGTACAAGTCATTTGCTGCATTTGATTGTAGGTTTCTTGAGAGTCAGGTCTGTGTCTGGCTTTGAATGCCCAGGACCTTGTATAAGAAGGTGCTGAATATAGGATCATAGGCCCAGAGCTGGGAGATTTCTGCCATGGAGGGAGATCATCTTTCTAGACCTGGAGACCATCTAGTCCAATCTCCTCATTTTATAAATAAGGAAACTGAGGTCTAAGAAGGTGATGTAACAGTCTCCCAGATAGTAATCATCAGAGATGAAATTTGAACCTAGGACCCCCTGACTCAAGAGTCAGGGCTTTTCCCCCATATTACTACTGCCTCCTAAACATTGTATTGAATTTCATTGAATGTTTAACTCTCCCAGACATCAATGAGACATGTGGGGAGGACTCTGAGAGTGACCTATTTTTTAATTTTTTTTGGTGGGAGAGGGGTTTGAACCCACAGCAACAATTCCCAGTGGCGCGTCTACCATACCCCACATCGCTAAGAAGAAACACTTAGCCTTGCCCTTCCCAAGTCTTCAGGTTTATGAGAACCAGAAGCCAAAATTATCTTCCAGTTAAAAAGCAACATAATAGAGCAGAGGGCTGGACTGAAAATCAGCAAAAAGCCTGGGTTCTACCCCCAACTCACCTAATAACTAACTGTACAGTCTTGGGCAAATCACTTGCCCATTCTTGGTCTCAGTTTCCTCTTCTGTAAAATGAGGGTGTTAGACAAACTAACCCCTAAGGTCCTCCCTAGCTCTGCCATTTCATGAAAAGATAATGTTCTTAGGCCCTTTCTCCAGAGCAAGAACTTTTCCCAGAAGGCATATTTCCTACCGATTCAATGTCCCTGAGGCTCTAGACAAAAACATACCACTCATGAGATGTCTATCCAGCTTTTACTGCCCTCCAGAGCCTTCAAGGATTCAAGGAGTTGAAATCTTTCCATTCCTATTGCTTTTGGAATTTATCTTATTATGGAAGCACCTTACCCCCAGTGAAAGGCCCAAATTGCTGTCTGGATCCAAGGGAGGAGATTCCTGGCTGGGTGGGAGGAGCAACGCAGATCTCCCAGAATGACCAGCACAGGAGGATACAGGTCTGGAAGCAGAAGGACTGGGTTAGACAGGTTAAGAGATGAGAGAATAAAGCCTAGAAGTGCATAGGAGAATCGGGTGGCTTGATTACTGGATAACAAGGTAATAGA
Organism: Vombatus ursinus; assembly: GCF_900497805.2. Lineage (NCBI taxonomy): Eukaryota > Metazoa > Chordata > Mammalia > Diprotodontia > Vombatidae > Vombatus > Vombatus ursinus. The sequence continues at coordinate 10,863 of NW_020954585.1, forward strand.
TGGCCATGGGCCCCTGGGGAATTGGGGTTCAAATCCAGAAGGATCTCTGATCCAAAGCACTGTGAGGTTTAAAGTGAAGAGCTTCAATACCTTTTGTTGGTGAGGATGGAAGGTAGATGTGTAGAGTATCCTTGAAGGAAAGATGAAGCAAGACAGTGAGAGAGAGAGACAGAGACAGAGAGAGAGAGACAGAGACAGAGAGAGAGAGAGAATGAAAGGTAAACAAAGGTACAAAATAATGTCAAGACATAAAGAGGAAAAACAGAAAGAGGATAAGGAGACAGGGAGAGGGGTAGAAACAAAGAGAGACAGGAGGAGAAAAGTCAAGGGCAGAGTTAGGAAGAAAAGAAAGAGGGAAGGAGGGAGACAGAGGGAAAGAGAGAGAGCTGTATGGAAGGCTTGGGTTTATTCCAGCACCATCAGCCTTGAGCCATTGCTTGAATGGTGAGCCTGTGGCCAGGAGACAGAAGCTTGTTTGGATAATTTCTCTGTATTCCGAGGCATGAACACTTCACAGTTTTCTGTTTAAATGACCCATTTCTGAGAGCGGAAAGCAGTGACCAATAAGCAGGCAGGCCTCTCTGAGTGTATCCGGAGTTTACAAACCATCCCCACCGATCCGTGCTTGTTAATGGACACTCCTGCTGCTCCGAGAGGATGGTGGTGGCCGAGGGAGAAGGGCTGCCAAACTGTTCCAGGTGATCACCAGCTGGGTCTAGAGGCCCGGAGCAGAGGCAGGATGAATCCCTTGTGTCCCTGGGAGCCGGCCCTTGATGGATGGTAGGCCCTGGCTACTTCCTGCTGGGAGGCAACTCAGGGTTTGCACAGTCTGCTGGGGATAGCCGGGGAGCAGGAAACTGAGCCCGACTGTTTGCCCTGCGCTTGGCAGAGCTCAAGACACCCACCCAGAAGGCGAGCAGGAAGGCCTCCATCAGTCACCCACTGGTGTCCAACTTCCCTCTCCCCAGGGACCAGTACCTCTGACACCTCCAAATCACACAGGGACCAGATGTTTTCTTTTTGTTCTTTAGGTAAACAACCTGTCTCCACACCCCACCCCCAAGGCCTCTGAACTCAAAGCACTGGATTTGGAGTTACATTCCCTCAGATTCCTTCTGCTCCTTACTCCCTGTCCCTTGGGCAAGTCACCTCCCCTCCGTGAGCCTCAGTTTCCTCATCTGGAAAACTGAGGAACAAAAAGAAGAAAAAAAAAGAAAATTGAGGGGATGAACCTGAGTGATTTCTAAGGTTCTTTCCGACTCTAAATCTTATGAACCCCTTCTTTCCTCAGAGATCTGGTCCAACAAGATCACAGCTCTGGAACTGGAAGGGACCCCAGAGGCTGTCCAGCCTAACCTCTCCTTAATACTACTTGGCTTCAGTTTTTTACAAATTAGGAAACTGAGGGTCAGTGGTGTTAAGTGGAGTTATTTGAACCCTGGACTTCTCACTCGGGGTCAGCGGTGGCTCCGTGGATAGGGCACTGGGCTTGGAATCAGGAAGACTCATCTCCATGCATTCAAATCTGGTCTCAGACACTTAATAGTTGTGTGACCCTGGGCAAGTCACTTAACCCTGTTTGCCTCAGTTTCCTCATCTGTAAAATGAGCTGGAGAATGAATGGTAAATCACTCCAGTATCTTTGCCAAGAAAACCCCAAAATAGAGTCAGGAAGAGTCAGACACAACTGAAATGATTCAACAACAACAACCTCTCCCTCTGAAGTCAGCAATCTCCTTCCCTGTCTGTTGTCTTTAAAGGAAAAGATTAGACTAGATAAGGGATTGAGAAACTCTTTAGGTGTCTTTAGTATTTCACAGAATCACAGAAGCTCAGTGGGAAGGGATGTCAAGGGTCGCCCATCAGCTAGGTCTTGATTAGTGAGAATAAATGAATCCCCTGAAGTGAGCACTATTTGAAGTTGAGATTATATAAAATATGAAATATTGGGTTCTAGCCCAATGGAAATATGCAGGGCAAAATTTGTTATTTGTGCTAATTGAGACCTAGCTGTAGTCCAACCTGCACCTGGAGAAGAATCTTTCTCTCAACAAACCCGGTGAATGGCCCTCCAATCTTTGCTTGAAAAGGTCTGGTGAAGGGAAAACCACTACCTCATGAGGCAGCCTCATCTCTATAGCTCTCATTGCTAGAACTTTTTTTTCATTTTCTGATATCAAACCTAAATCTGCCTGTTGGCAGCTTCCACACAATGCTGCTGGTTCTGCCCACTGGGGACAAGTGGAATAAATCTAATCTGCCTCCCAATATGACAGTCCTTTGGATATTTGAAGATAACTGCTGTGCTCCTGGGTCTTCTCTTCTCCATGTTAACCATCCCCAGTTCCCTAAATGATTGTGAGAAGGTCCTTTGCCATCTTTATTGTGCTCATTCTTCAACTAATTCTGCCTAAAAGTCAGTGCTCAGAACTGGACAGGGATCCATCATTATCCTCATTTTACATTTGCAGAAACTGAGGCAAACAGAGGTTGTGACTTTTCCAAGGCCATATAATAATAAATGACTGAGACCAGATATTAAGCTCCTTACTCTAGACCCAGTGTTCCGTCTACTGCATCACACCATTTAGAAAATATTCAGTTTATAATAATAGTTAACATTTATCTAACACTTTAGAAATGTGAGATGCACAAATTCAGACACATCTCGACTCCAAATGTTTATGTGGAATAACTGTACCGGACCTGCGGTGGATCGGCCGGTCAGACACACTGTATCTTGACCTCAACATAGTGATGTCATTTTGGTCTTCTTTCAGAACAAAGGAGCAACCATAACACTTGAAGATGCACCTTAAAGTGCTATATGAAATAAATAGATATAGGTATATGCAGATGTACATCTATGTATATGTTGTTATTGAGTTGTGTCCAACTCTTTGTGACCCATGGACTATGTTGTCCATGGGGTTTTCTTGGCAAAGATATTGAGGTGGTTTGCCATTTCCTTCTCCTTAACAGAGATTAAAGTGACTTGCTTAGGGTCACACAGCTAGCAAGTATCTAAAGCCAGATTTGGACTCAGGTCTTCCTGACTCCAGGCCCAGCGCTCCAGTCACTGAGCCATCTAACTGCCTCAAATCTCATATGTATATATGTATGCATGTATGCATGTGTGTATATATTATGCATGTATATATGTGCACACACATATATATTATGCAAGTGTGTATATGCATGTATTGTGTGCACATATATACACATACATGTATATGAAACCCTGACTCCAGAGGTCATATCCAGTGTCTTGAAGGAGAATTTTGCTCAGTCTCCTGAGAACTGGTTTTCCAATCCTAGTTGTATCTTTCCTTTTGACCCTTGGCACTCCTAGAGATATATTCTTCACTTCCATCCAGGGTAAGAATGTCTTTACTGTCATAGTTGGTTCTGAAGAATTTGAGATCTCTATTTTTTTTTTGTCCTTCTTGAACAGAGAAGATGAACAGAATGGCTGAGTTCTGCAGTCCAACATCTCCTTCACACTTGGATTTAATCCAGTGACAAACATCCTCCAGTCCTCACTATGCTCTCTTGCTTCATCCGCTCTCGTCCACCCACTAGTGCTTTAGGATGATTAGCTCTGTTCCCTGGATGGGCCCTGAATGAATCTCTGGCCCTTCTCCTTGGATAATGAAAAAGTTAAGTGGTCCCATCAGTCAAACACATAATGTAATAGTAGATGGCAGACTTCTTAACCAGTCTGGGAAGTTATCTAACATTCAGCTCGTGTCAAGCTCGGAGTTCCCCAGGATATCCAACCCCCTTCTCTGCCTTTAGAGTGCCATTTTGGGGTTGAGACTCAATCTTCTCCCAACAGGTTCCAAGGTGAGGTCACTGGAAGTGGAAGGGGTGCAGGATGGAGGTTGGGGGAAAGGAAACTAACTCTGGGGCTGAAGCTTCAGGGGATTAGTAGTGCCTTAAATGATATCACAAAGGGAAGAGGTGAATGTAAGTTCCTGTTGCCAGTCTCCATAGAGAGTAGTCTAGAATACTGAAGATCTGGATTCTATTTCCCTCTCTGCTTTGACCCGTAAATGGGATAATACTTACGTAAAGGAAAGGGGGGTTGGAGTGTCTGTCATCTATAATTCTGCGACTTCCTCTATAAACCATAGTGTAATTGAGCAATAGAACAATGTTCCTGATGTGGGACTAACAAATTATTGGATCATATGCAATTTAGGGCTAAGTAGGACTCTTAGAAATTAGCTAGGCTAAGCACGTCATTTTACAGGTGAGAAAACTGAGACCTAGGGAGGTAAAGTAGCTTACCTTAGGGTCATTCCTTTAGCAAATAGTAAAGCTGGTGTATGGGGTACTCAAGGAGGAGTAGCACCTCTGGTGTGAAGGCTTCCTGAGCCCTTTTCAGGGCTGCTCAGTCATTGTTAGTGTCCACCTAGCACTCAGCTCTCACCTGTGGCTCCAAGAATGTGCAGTGGCCACATTCCAGTAAACTATCTTGGCGGACAGGCTAGATCAGGTTGAGGGTAACTAACAGGCCTCAAACCCTTTAGTGAGTTAGGGTGATATCTACCTCAAGCACGTGAAGACTTCCCAGGGCAGAATGGGTGGATGAGAACAATTTGTTCCAACAGCTATGAAGGTATATGAAGCAGGTGCCGTGGAGTGCTTGGAGCTTGGTCGGACCTCAAAGACACCAAGGTCATCCACTGCATCCCAGGCCATCGCCAGTCATCTTGACTTTTGTCCTGCCACTAGAAGAGAGAGTGAGGCTGGCAACTTTGTGCCAGCCACTTAAATCCAATTCGTGCACGTAATCCTGTGATATCATTGACTCTCTTCGAAAACGAAGACTGAACAACAACAACAGTAGCAGAGCTGAAATTCAAATCCAGGTTTTCTGACTGCAAACCCAGCATTCTTTCCACTACCCCACACTGCCTTCTCCTTAAGGTCTCAAGCTTGTTTATCTAGACCATTAGATCCACCAATACAAGGTAGGGTCCCAGAGAAGCCTGGGTGCAAATGGCTCAGCCCAAGCCACACTTAGTAGCTGCATTGTCTTACAAAAAGAATGGTCTTTTGTGCATCCAAAGGAGAGAGAAAACAGATTGAGAGTATTAGCTGCTCCTGAGCCCTAGAAATCCCAGGGGCTTTGCCAGATGAGATCATGTGATAATAGATTTGGAACTGAAAGGGAACTTAGGGACCATTTAGTCAAATCCCCTTCATCTTACAAAGGAGTAAACTGAAGCCCAGAGAGGTTACATGCCCAAGGCCACACTGGTAATAATCATAGCTAACATTTATTTAGTGCTTTGTGGTGTATCCAGTACTTTACATGAATTATCTCTTCTGAGTCTCACAGCAACCATGGGAGATAGGCATTATTATTATCCTCATTTTATAGATGAGGAAACTGAGGCTGAGAGAGTTAAGTGATTTGCTCCAAGTCATACAGCCAGTAAGCATCTGAGATAGAGTTTGAATTCAGGTGTTTCTAACTGCAAATCCAGAACTCTATCCACTGTGCCACTCAAATAACAGAGTCAGAATTCAAACCTAGGTCCTTTGACTATGAGACCAGTGCTCTTTCCACTGCACCATACTGCCTATAATGTATACACGCCATGCATGCACGCATGCATGCATGCATATATATATATGTCTCTACTTCCTATTATGTAACCTCTTCCCCCATTAGATTATAAGTTCCTTGAGGGTAAGGACTGTCTTTCTTTTTCTTATTTGTATCTCCAGCACTTAGCACAATGCCTGACATAGTAGTCACTTAATAAAGGTTTGATTGAATTGAATGTGTGTGTATGTGTGTGTGTGTATGTATTGGAGCAGCTGGGTGGTGCAGTAGATAAATGCCAGGCCTGGAGTCAGAAGGACCGAAGTTCAAATCAGACCTCAGATACTTACTAGCTGTGTGAGCCTGGGCAAATCACTTAACCTTGTTTGTCTCAGTTTCCTCGTCTGTAAGATGAGCTGGAGAAGGAAAAGCAAACCACTTCAATATCTTTGCCAAAAATAAATAAATAAATAAATAAATAAAATAAAACTCAAAAAGGGTCACAAAGAATTGGGCATGACTGAAAACAACTAAGCAAATGTATGTATTGATTTGCAAAGCCTTAAAACCAATATAAATATCAGCTTTTATTATTTGTCTGTTTGGTCCTTTATACTTCCATACCATTTTGGAGGGTCTATGACATGAGAAACAAATTGATTCTCTCTGATTACCTCCCTTCATTCACTAGATGCCAATTGTAACTTTTGAACTCTTTCCTTTAAATTCCCAGAGTCCCTTGCAACCACTCCCAGGCAGGCTGAATGATAGACAAGGTTGGCTGGTCCCCAGCTCACAGGGATCAATCCCACTGCCTTCTGGTTAAACAACTTGGTTACTTAAAGAAATGGAGCAAAATCCTGCTGAGATATCAGATTTCCTACAGCAGTAGAAATCACCAGATCTAGCCCTAGGCTTAAATAGACCTTATTAAAATAGCTTCTTCATGGGACATTCCTGCATATCCATAGAACCAAAGCAACGGACCTCACTCTTGGCCCCCAAGATTTTTCCTTTTATTAATGTCTCTACCTGCATTGATCACTGAGCCCCAACTTGAAGTACGAAATCCCCATGATTTTCTCTTTCTCCAAGGATGCTTGCCATCAATATCTGCCATGCCCTAAGCTCAGATCACTTTACCTCTGACTTCTGCTCCTGTTAATTTTTCTCAATGCCTAGTACTAGTGCCCATTCCCTCTTTCCCTCCCTTTAGGACGCCCCAATCAAGGGCTCATGTATCCCTCTAGGGTACAAGAAGCTGGTCAAGGGGGCATGGGGAATATTTGGAAATAACTACATTATTCTATTGAAAAGGAGGTCCAAGGTAATAGATAAAGCTAGCCTCAGAACCAGGAAAGAGCTGGGTTTAAGAACTGCCTCTCACACCTATTCCCTACGTGACCCTGGGGCAAGTCACTTAATCTCTGTGCTCTGGGAACCTCTCTAAGAGCCTTGGAGAAGGTATTCACTTACATCCATAGAGGGAACTTCCTCGACCATGGCAGAATTTTCTAGACTAATGAAGTAACAAATCCAGTTCCTATTCCCTACCTCCTGTCCCATTGAAATATTCCAAAAATAGTAGTGCTTGTAAGAAAATGCTACATACCAACGAAAGTTTTCTTCATGAGAAAGTAATTAATGTCTTAATTTTGTTTCATTGCTTATGAGTCAATGCATGGTAAACTCTAGAATTGATTTCTTTTCATATTAAATAGGGAATTGGGGAAGGTTTACTGAAAGCCAAGGGATACTAGGATAAAAAAAAGTTGGGAACCTCTATCTTACCACATCAAATCCTTCTTAGGTTTAAGCAAAGATATTTTTTACAACAACGGGAAAGTGACTGCCAATTCAGAAATAATACACCGGGGAAAAGTAATTCAAAGTTTATGTAAAAAGTGCTCTTCTATACAATTGAATGGCTTCCAGTGTGTAAGTCAATCCTATCTCCCTACTGTTCTCCCGGCCATTCCATGGCTCCCATGATATTTCCTCACTGGTTGGGAGCCCACCATACAAGTACTGCTCCATCATGGCCCCCAAATAGAATGACATTTTTGTGTACTAGTATACTCCATAGCTGAATTGTGATTGACCTATCTCTGTGCTGTGGCTCAAATGCATCCCTCCAATCCATTGGCTTCCTAATGTCTCCAAGATAAAATATAAACTTACTTGTCTTTTAAATCCCTTCACAACTTGGCTACTTCCTACTTCCTAGCCTAATTATAAACACTTACTCTTTTTCCTGCACTATATGGCCCTACAAAACTGGCCTTCTTATTATTTCTGCCTTTTACATAGGTGGTTCAGTGATTAGAGAGCCAAGCCTGGAGTCAGGAAGTTGAAATCTGGCCTCAGACACTTACTAGCTGTGTGACCCTGGGCAAGTCACTTCATGCTGTTTCCCTCAGTTTCCTCATCTGAGAAATGAGCTGGAGAAGGAAATTGTAAACCATTCCAGTATCTTTGCCAAGAAAACTCCAAGTGTGGTCACAAAGCATTGGACATGATTGAAAAACAACTAGAAAAAGGAGTAGAGCTGGATAATATGACCTCTAAGGTCCCCTCCAGCTCTGAATTTATGGTCATATGGTCTGTGCCATCCCTAAATGACCAAAAGAACTAATAAAGGCTTTTGTCATATCCCCTCTCCCAAGTTGTAATGAGTATGGTGGCATGAAAGAATGAAATGTGGAGGGAATACTGACCTGAGAGTCAGGAGATGTGGGTTCTAATTCCAGTTCTAGCATGCACTAGCTGTATGACTGCCCCCTTTAGGCTTCAGTTTCCTCCTCTGTGAAATAACTGAGTAGGACTTGGTTATCTTCAACCCTGTAGGAAAACCCTTGACCCAAAGGAGTCCACAAGAGTAGGCTTGATGGGGGATAGATTTTGAAGCAGGAAAATTAGAACACTGAGATGACTAGTAACATAATGCCAAGCACCAAGTTGATGTTTTATAAGTGTTTTATAAATCCTTGTTGAACACAAAAATGGAATCCAATCTTTCAGCCACTGGAACACTTCAAGCAGGAAGCTTCTTGAAATCATTTTATTTTGGTCTCTGGCCAGCCAGGCTTCCTCCCTGCTGGGCTTTAACCTTGGAGACCAGGCTCACTAAGGAATTCAGAGCTTTTATATGTTGAGATCCTGGCAATTGGTACTCTCTAACTTGGTTCCTAGGTTTAGAGCTGGAAGAGTGCAATCCTGAGGGAAGGGAGGCACTGAGATGATTGGTGACTCATCTAGGGTCACACAACCAGGTTGTATCAGTCAGGGCTTGTACTCAGTCTTCCTGGTGCCAAGGCTGACTTTCTATCCACTGCATGACAGCGTCTCTTCTTGGCCATTGTAGATACTATAATCACCCCCACTATCAAGTGCTTCATAGGGATGGGCCCTGGAGTGCCATACCCACCAAGGGGACCACCAGAGGAGTAAACTAAATGCCTTTTGCTGGGTTTTGTTATTGTTGTTTTAAAATATGTATGAGATACTTCCTTTCTCTATAGATAAAGGGGGAGGGTGAACAAAGTGTAAAAAATAGTCACATATGCTATCATTCTTGTTCACTGTATCAATTGATTTTTGCTTTATTAGTATTATTATTATTATTATTGTTTGCTCCTTGTTTCAAGAAATGGGGGGACACAGGGCAAGGAAGATATATTAGAAAATGGTTGTGATGAAAAAGACATGTCTTCAAAATAATTTTTAAAATGAAAAAGCTTCTTATGAGTTATATGTTGGTAGCTTAAGGAGCAAGATGAAGTTTAACAAAAAATTATGTTAATTCTTATGTTGTTATAAGGAATATATAATACAATAGGAAAAAAGATAGAGGGGTGAGGAGAAGGAGAAAGGGGGGGAGAAAGGAGGAAAGAGAGAAAGAGACAGAGACAGAAAGAGAGAGACATAACAGAGAGAAGAGGGCTACATAGGAGGGAGGGGGAGAAGGAGAGAGATAGATAGATAGAGAGAGAGAGAGAGAGAGGGAGAGAGAGAGAGA
>NW_020954585.1:20540-58652 GCF_900497805.2 Vombatus ursinus
GAGAGAGAGAGAGAGAGAGAGAGAGAGAGAGAGAGAGAGAATCTGAGTCCCTTCCCTGGTTGTCTAATTCACAATAACTAAAAATGTCCCCATTTCATGGGGTTGACACCATGCATTGAGTTCAGGGGGTGGAGGAGGGTGGGAGTAGAATTAGAGACTGGGGGGGCAACCTGGGCCTAGCCCTTCCTGCACTACACTTCCCAGGATTTCCAGACAACATCTGGAAAAGTATGGGATTCCCCAACAAATCCTCAAGAGTATCTCAGATTTCTCTGCTCCCCAAGGAGATGACCATCCCTCTGCCCTGGCCTCCTCACTTTACTCTGAAGTCCAAACAAACCATAAACACATGAAAGCCTAAGATGTCCATCCCCCCATGGTTATGACAGGCCTACTGCTGGGGAGCTTCCTCAAAAGGATGAGAGGGGGAAGCAAGGGCATGCCCAGAATAACAGCATTTCCAAGGGAATGAAATAAGACATGATATGACCTCCCTGGGTCGAGGAAAACTTCATTTGTTCACACCTTTTGTAAGTGTACTCTGTCTCATTTCTGGAGTAGCAGGCTCTGAGGGACAGTGGCTGGGTGCCCTAGGCCAGGAGTAAGGAGACTTCAGATCACAACTGGGTTCAGGTGCTTCTACCCTTCAATGTCAAGTCAGGGATCCATATTTATTAAAGACTATAAATTTGGATCAATTCTACACACATTAAGCACCTATAGTGTGTCAGGTACAGTGCTAAGTGATGTCTGTATAAGACAAAATGAAAAAGTGTGGATCTTCAAGTAACTTACATTGTCCTGGGGTGGGGGCAGTATATAGTAAGCACAGATGCAAATATAATAGGGGCTGACAGTGGGGACCCAAGGGACTGGTAGCATGGAATGTGCCTGATATTCTCAGCCTACTGCACATCTCTACAGAGGTTTCAGAGCCTGCTTTGGGAAATGTGTGGTGATGCATAACGGAAGAGAGGAGTGCTCCTCCTTGATTCAGAGCATGCACAGGTGTCTTTTAATTGTCTCCTATCAACTTACTGATGGGTGATGAAAAGCCTTTTAATTGGCTGCTGAAGTGAGACAGAGTGCACTTACAAAAGGCATGAACAAATGAAGTTTTCCTCGATTCCCTGGTGGCTTTTTAATGAGATGGCAGAAAAACCACCGTGGGTCTCTGGGTGGGGGAGGGTCCTCTGGCTGTTTCTCCCTCCTGGGCTGCCATGTGGCAGTGAATGCATGGGGTCTTTGCTTTTTCAGCTCTTCATTTACTCTTTTCCTGACATTAGGTGAATGACTCCTAGAGATGGAGCAGACCGGGTCAAGAACTTGTGAATTTCAAGTTTGGAAGATCCATCAGGGGGTCAGCAACTGAAGACCATGACAGAGTCTACTGGTGGCCGTAGTCATCAAGAAGTGTGAAGTCAACTCTAAGGAGTAACCTCTTTGACCCATTCTAACAGTAAATCAACCTCGCAGCCAAGATACTGTGTTCTTCAAGCAAAGAAATGACTCATTCATCAGCTCTGCCTCACCCAGGAGTGAACTTGGTGGGAAGAAGGTGTGTAGCAATAACCTTAAGTTTGAACCCACTTTACCCAGAAACTGAGGTAATAGAGGAAAGTATGCCCCAGATTCCAAAGACTGGGTCCCTACTATCCAGTTGCCACTACACTTGCATATGTACTTATACTGACAAGTAGAATGAGGGCAAGGAGGTTTATGAACTTTCACTCTTGCTGGATCTGCTCAGTAAATATCCCTTTGTAAAAACTAATGGTATTAACCATTAATTGATATCAAGGAGGTATTTACTGGCACTAGTGACTTATACTGGGAGGATCACACTGATGGGGGCTTGTGGGCAATAACGTTAGAGAAAGATGCCTCTTACCATTTATAGTCCCCTGGGATCTGGAAAGAAAGTAGCCCGTTGAGCTGTGGAATCCAACTCATCAGTGCTAGAGGGCGTTGAGAGAGTAAGCTCAGAGCCTATATGTGTTTCACAAGGAAATGCAAAATATATACACAGTAATACTTTTTTAAAGGAAGAGAAAGTTAATAACTGGGGGGATTCAGAAAAGATCTCATAACTATACCCAAAGGGCTATAAAACTGTGCATACCCTTTGACCCAGAAATAGCACTTCTAGGTCTGTATCCCAAAGAGATCATAAAAATGGGAAAAGGACCCCACATGTACAAAAATATTTATAGCAGCTCTTTCTATGGTGGCAAAGAATTGGAAATTGAGGGGATGCCCATCAATTGGGGAATGGCTGAACAAGCTGTGGTTTATGAATGTAATGGAATATTACTGTGCTATAAGAAATGATGAGCAAGCAATCTTCAGAAAAACCTGGAAAGACTTGTATGGACTGATGCTGAGTGAAGTGAGCAGAACCAGTAGAACTTTATACACAGTAACAGCCACATTATAAGATAACTAACTTTGATATACTTAGCCCTTCTCAGCAATGCAAGGATCTCCAAAAGTCTCATGATGGAAAATGCTATCATCCACATCCAGAGAAAGAACTATGGAGTTTGAATGCAGATCAAAGCATATTATTTGCTCTTTTTTTCTTCTGTTTTGTTTTGTTTCTTCTTTCTTGTGGTTTCACCTATTGGTTCTAATTCTTCCTTAAAACATGACTAATGTGAAAATATGTTTAATAGGAATATATATGTAGAGCCTATATCAGATTGCATGCCATCTTGGAGAGGGAGGTGGGAAGGGAAGGGGAGAAGATTAAAAACTCAAAAGCTTATGGAAGTGATTGTTGAAAACTAAAAATAAATAAAATTTTAAAAAAAGAAAAGAAAAGTTCTCATACAGGAAGAATCACCTGGGCTATACTTTGAAGGAAACTAGAAATTCTTTGTGGAGGAGGTAAGGAGGGAGTGCAGTCCAGTTATGGGGGCCTCTTGGACAAAGGCATGGAGACAGGAGATATAATATTGTTTATTCATTTCCATCATAAACAAGCTATTTCATCTTGCTGTGCATCACTTCTATGTAAAATGAAGGGGCTCTTAGGGTCTCTGATTCTGATGGTTCTATGTCCCCTTCCTCCTTGTCCTCCTCGACCTGGCTATAGGGAGGTATAGCAGGGTTATTTTAAAATCCTTCAGAGAGATTTGGCCATTGAGCTGCCCACTCAGTAGACCTTAAAAGGGTGTTGTTCAATCATTTCAGCTGTGTCTGACTCTTTGTGACCCCATTTGAGGTTTTTTTTGGCAAAGATGCTGGAGTGATTTACCATTTCCTTCTCTAGCTCATTTTATAAGTGAGAAAACTGAGGCAAACAGGGGACTTGTCCAGGGTCACATAGCTAGTAAGTATCTGAGGTCAGATTTGAACTCAGGAAGGTGAGTCTTCCTGACTCCTGGCCCAGCACTGTGCCACCTAGCTGCCCATTAAAAGAGTAACTCCTGGGGGCAGGTAGGTGGAACGGTGGATAGAGCTCCAGCCTTGGAGTCAGGAGGACCTAAGTTCAAATCCAGCCTCAGACACTTGACACTTACTAGTTGTGTGACCCTGGACAAGTCACTTAACCCCATTGCCTCACCAAAAAAGAAAAATAAATAAATTAATAAATAAAAGGGTAACTCTCCTCTATGAGGTGGTCTTCCTTCCTCTCTCTAGAACATCTACCATTTAACTCTCTCTGAGATTTCCGACGAGAGATTTCCAGCAGAAACGACCACTGCTTCCACTCGGTAACTAGAATAGGAATTTAACTAGATGAACTTGGGTCTTTAGACGCCTCTTCTTTGTGTATGTGCATTTCCCCCTGAGTGTTGGTGATCAGACAGCAATCTTTTTTGTTTTTGTTTTTGTTTTTAGGCAATTGGGGTTAAGTGACTTGCCCAGGGTCACATAGCTAGTAAGTGTCAAGTGTTTGGTCTGAGGCTGGATTTGAACTCAGGTCCTCCTGACTTCAGGGCAGGTGCTCTATCCACTGCGCCACCTAGCTGCCCCTATCAGACAGCAATCTTGAGATGTGTGTTTCCAGCTTTGGAAGCAAACTTGTGAGTATGAGAGGTTGGGAGCCCCTGAGCCCCTCAGGGAGTGCCAGCTGCACTCTGGGAAGTGCTCCCTGTGATTCTTACCGTGCTTGAAGATGACCACTGATGAGAAGAGAGTCCCAATTCTTGGGCTGGTTTGTCAGAAATCAGGGAGTTTCTTTACATCCTTATGCCCACAAAATGTATGGAATAACAATAATAATAATTACAAGACCTGTGATTTTGTCATTATAAAGAAATCCCAGAAGAGGAAACTCCCTTTACAAACATAGGTCTTAAGGGTGTTACTGAGAAATCAAATGTTTTGTACACAGCTATTATGTGGCAGAAGCAGGACTTGAACACAGGTCTTCCTGTTTCTGAAGCTGTGGCTATCTAACCTCTTCGACACATTGTCTCTCATAACAATAATAATAATAGAAAATAATAAAGTGAGACAACAACAATAATAATAATGAACATTCATAAAGTGCTTTGAGATTTACAAAGTATAGCTTTGGGGCAGCTTGGTGGTGCAGTGGATATAGCTCTGGCCTGGAGTCAGGAGGACCTGAGTTCAAATCCAGCCTCAGAAACATAAATAGCTGTGTGACCCTGGGCAAGGCATTTAACCTCAATTGCCTCCAAAAGAAAAAAAAAAAAAAGGTGCTTTTTTTCAATAGCGACTCTGTGAGCTTAAGTAGTACAAACTACAGAAACTGAGGCTCTGAGAGATTAAGCGATTTGTCCATGGTTACAAATAGCATCAGAGATAGGGTAAAATCTAGTGCCCACTGACATTAAACATCACAGATGCAAAGGTAGAGACACTAAATGAATATCTGTACAGTGGAAAGGAAAGGAGAGGGAGGAGAGGGAAGGGAAAGATAAGCAGGGGAAAAGAGGGGGAGGAGAGGGAGAGAAATAAGAGAGTGGAGGGCTGGGTTGGGGGAAAGGCAGGGGAGATGACAGTGATCACAGCAGAACTGGGTCCAACAATTACTTAGGCATAGAAGGATTTCAGATGACTGATTCTCTAGTCATCCACTAGGTGAGGCAGCTGGCAAATTCAGCAAGTCTGGTTTTAAGGGAATCATAGCTCCCACCATTTTTTTCTCCTTACTCTTCTCCTCATCTCCTCCTAACTACATATCCCTATCGCCACCACCATCCACAGAAGATGAGGGTAGAAATCACCAGCCCTTTGTGAAATGATGAGAGGCCAAGGGTAAAGGGTAAACTAGATTCTTTTCCCATCTCAGGTCCAAAAACTATAGCCCAATGACATGCCTAAAAGGGATCTTCTAAAAGTGCAGCCAGGCGGTACAGTGGATAGAGCACCAGTCCTGGAATCAGGAGGACCTTAGTTCAAATCCAGCCTCAAACACACTTACTAACTGTGTCACTTTGGGTAAGTCACTTAATCCTCTTTGTCTCAGTTTCCTCATCTATAAAATGAACTGGAGAAGGAAATGGGAAACCACTGCAGTATCTTTGCCAAGAAAACCCCAAAAGAGAGTCAGAGATGACTGAAATGATTCAACAACAAAAGTTCATCTGAGAGCTGAATATCCTGTTCATTCCATCGGGCCACCTCCTGCCTGTCCCACAGACTGAGACCAGTCTTGGGATTCCAGAACCCCAAGGTCAACCCCTCTGCTCATAAACCATTTTCTTTCTCCTTTCACAGTGGTTTTAGGAAAGCCCCTTCCCCTTTCTGTGCCCCAGATGCCTCCTTCATCAAATAAGGGGTCTGCACCAAATATATTCTCTACCCACTGTGACATTCTGTAATTCTAAAACAGTGGAAACAGTCAAAAGACCTGGCATTAAATCTCGCCTCGGTTACTATTTGTGTCCTTGGGCAAGCTAATTTACCTCTTTGGGACTCAGTTTCCTCCCCTGTAAAACGATGGGGGTTGGATTTGATGGCAACTCAGGCCCCTTCCAGCTCTCATCCAATGCTTCTAACATTCTGGGATTCTGCGACTATCCTGACAGCCCTGGAAAACCAGCAACAGGCGATGAAGAATGGCCCAGTTTGGTCAGGCAGAGAAGAAATCCCCCCTCAATGTCTGGAAAGATCCAGTCACCTCAGATGAAATGTAAGCTCACCACAAGACAAAAAGCTTACTGTCTCCCGGCCCAGCTGCCGGACGACATGCTAGATATTTATGATGGGGCAGGTAGTTTAAGAAAACAGAGACCTTCCACTGGAGACCCCCACTCTGCAGCCCTCGCCGGGCACCCGGGTTAGAAAAGTTCAGGCACTAATTAAATCTGTACCGGACACTGTTCCACCGAGGGCCGGACTGTAATGCTAAGAGGATGTTAATGTGCATTTTAAATATTTATTATAACTGAGGTAGGTTATGAAAACAGACATTTCTCCTTTCAACACTCTATAACGTCAGATTTAAAGGTTTGTCTTGGGCTCTGAGTGATTTCACAGCAGTTGTCAGGGGCTGGGAGGCCCATTCATCACATTCTCAGTGAGGGACCCTGCCGGACAGTGAAAGATTAGAGGGCTGATTTATGGAACCTGGGCGAAAAAAAATGTTGTTCTAACTGGCGGCTGGGTGCAGATTCGTGCACACCTGTCTCTGTGTTGGGAGTAAGGGGATTGTGCTCAAGGCTGGGAGCCCCCACCATCCTGGGATCCAGCCGCGAAGCCATCCAAAGTCCCGCTTCTTGTTGGCAGCCCACACTTCTGCTGGAAGCCCCTACCCACTCTGGGTGGGCCCTTTGGCAGAGATTGTAGGCAGCTACTGGCCCCAGATAGAAAAGCACACGTCCAGGAAGCCTGGGAACAGTTGGAGCCTGGAAGACAGTAAAAGGGAATGATTGGTTTCCAGATGTTTCCCTGCTGGGGGCTGATGGATAGCAGATTCAAGCAAGCCCAAAGGCTGCCCACCCCTCCCCCCAACAGGTCCCTTCAGTTCCCTGTAGAGGGGGCTGGGGATGAGGCTGGTGGAGGTGGGGTACTGTTAGGGTTCTGGTCTGCTGGTTCTAGAACCAGGACACCTGTTGACACCTCTTTTACAACCCAGGTTATGGGAGGGGGAAGAGGGGAGATGGACCGTGCGAAAGAAACAAATCATTAGACTATCTGGGAACAAAGGACTGGGGGAAAATCCCCATTGACAGGAAAGCATTGAGTAGTAGGTAGAAGAAGTCAGAGGACCTGGATTCTAGTCCTGACTGTCACCAACTGGTTGCATTACTTTTGGGAAATTTTGTCCCTTCTCTGGGCTTCAGTTTCCTCATCTTTGGAGATGTTGAAAGAGTACTAGACTTCAAATCTAGCACTTTAAGCCAAGAGAGATGGGTTAAAATCCTGCCTTCAACTCTTACTACCTATGGGACCATGGAAAAGTCATTTAACTTTTCTGGAGCCTCAGTTTCTCTATCTATAAAATGGGGATAACATATCTTCAGCAGGTAGAAACAATGGAACTTAGCGAAAAGTTAATAAAATTAAGTAATTAATTGAAATAAAAAGCTACCAGATCCCCTACTTTTTCTCCCACACTCCAGGGGCACTATCCCCCATATGATCTTCTCTCCAGCCTGGAGTGGTTTTCTCTTGGTCTTAGTGGCAGTATCTTCAGTAGCAACCTTGAGATAACCCAGAATCTGCGTCTATTCCAACCCCACAGAGCCTCGTTTCCTAAGGTCTGGGGAGGGTCTCTTACCCCAATCTTTATTTAACTGAATTTGCTTTTAAAAGTTGATTTAATTATGCTGTAAGAAATGATGAGCAGATGGATTTTAGAAAAAACCTGGAAAAACTTACATGAACTGATGCTGAACTGAGCAGAACCAGAACGCTGCACACAGTAATAGCAACATTGTACAATGATCAAGTATAATTGACTTAGCTCTTCTCAGTAATACAAGACAATTCCAAAAGACACATGACAGAAAATGCTATCTACATCCAGAGAAAGAACTGTGGAGTCTGAATGTAGATCAGAGAATACTATTTGCACTTTTTTTGTTTGTTTTTAGTGGTTTTTCCCTTTTGTTCTACTTCTTCTTTCACAACATGACTGCATCTGGGGCCATCTCTGGTCGTCCTGATCTACATCTTCCCATTAGACCCAGATGAGTCCGAAGGAGAAAGTGAGGTCAGTGACTTTACACAGCCCTCCGTCACTTGAATCCAATTCACTTGCAACTCATGGCACCACCTCTCTGTTGTCATGGGCCTCTTCAAGAACAAAGGACAAACAACAACAACAAAGTAGAAATATACATCAACATGATTGCACATGTATAACCTATGTCAGATTACTTGACATCTTGGGGAGGGGAAGGAGAGAGGGAGAATTTTGGAACTCAAAATATTATAAAAAATGAATGTGGAAAGCTAAAAAAAAGTTGAGTTTATAGGTTTTCCTGACTGCACATGTATAACCTTTATCAAATTGCTTTCCTTCTTAATTAGGGGAGTAGGGGAGGAAGGGAGGGAGAGAATTTGGAACTCCAAATTTTAAAAAAAACACAAATGTTAAAAATTGTTTTTACATGTAATTGGGGAAAAATAGAATATTAAATCAGAAAAAAAAGTTGATTTGAGGGCATCTTTCATGGTTTTCCTAGCACTAGAATAGACGTGATAGACTTCTTTCACACAATAACTAGTATGCCCGTGTTTAATGTAAGAGAAGACAGGGAAGGAGGCAGAGGACATGGAAATCTACAATTCGCTCCTTCATTACCACATAGTTTAGGGAGAAGGGCATGGAAAGCTTGGCCTATACCTTAAGTAGGCCCTGCATAGTCTTCCCTCCCAATGATGTGCTATGCACGATCCTCCAAAAATTTCATAGCCTCAGAATCATCCTTGACTCTTCCCTCTCCCTTACCCCCATACTCAATCATTGGCCAAGTTGCATTGATTTCTTCTCCATAGCATCTCTCATCTATCTCCTCCTCCCCTCTCACACACCTGGTAGTCTAGTTCAAGCTTTCATCACCTCTTGCCTGCACTATCACAATAGTCTCCTAATTGGTCTCCCCATTTCCAATCTCCCCTGCTCTCTAATCCATCTTCTAAAGAGCTGCCAAAATAATCTTTCTTTTTTTCCCCCATCTATTTATCTATTTATTTATTTATTTTTCATTTTCAATATTCACTGTTATAAGATTTTGAGTTCCAAATTTTTCCCCTCCCTTCCCTTTCCCCTCCTCAGGATTGTGTGCAATCTGATATAGGCTATACATGTACAATCATATTAAACAAATTTCCACATTCATCATGTTGTGAAAGAAGAATCAGAACAAAAGGGAAAAACCACAAGAGAGAAAAAAAAGAGAGAGAAAGAAAATAGTATACTTTGATCTTCATTCAGACTCTGTAGTTCTTTATCTGGACAGCATTTTCCATTATGAGTCTTTGGAATTGTCTTGGATCATTGTATTGCTGAGAAGAACTAAGTCTATAAAAGTTGGTCATCACACAATATTGCTGTTCAAAATAATCTTTCTAAGACAGATCTAACTTAGTCGCTCCCCTGTCCAAAATCTCCAATTGCTCCCTATTGCACAAAGGATAAAATAAAACTTTCTAGCATTCAGAACCCTCCAACAGACCTTTCCAGCTTTATTTTTCATGCTACTCCCTGTCATTACTCCACATTCCAACCAAATTGGACAACTAGCTATTCCATAAATTCAACAGTTTTTCTCCTGCCCCTAATAAATGATCTGCTTTGCTTCCAGCTCTTTGTAAGCAATTTCTCCATGCCTAGAATAAGCTTCATTCTTATCTCTGCTTCTAAAAATACTTTTCTTCAAGGCTCATCTCAGGTGCCATCTCCTCCACGGAACTGCCCCCCACCTTTCATCTTCAAATTACCTCGTACTTGCTTGTCATTATATCATCTTGTATCCCCCCCCAATGCTCTTTGAGGGGAGGGATAGTCTGATTCTTGTCTTTGAATACTCAGTACCTAGTAACTGGCACATAGTAGAATCTAATAAATTTTTGTATTAATTTATTTTGCTTTATCAACAATCACTTCCATAAACTTTTGAGTTTTAAATTTTTCTCCCTACCTTCCTCCCCAAGATGGTATGCAATCTGCACATATGTATCACACATACATGTACATTCCTATTAAACATATTTTCACATTAGTGATGTTGCAAGTAAGAACTAGAACCAATAGGAGGAACCACCAGAAAGAGGAAACAAAACACAACAGAAGAAAAAAATAGCAAATAGTGTGCTTTGATCTGCATTAATAAATTTTTTTTAACTTAGCTGAGTTGATAAGGAGAGAGACTGTTGTTATTTTTTTTTTCTTCATCTTTGTATCTCTAGCACTTAGAACAGAGCCTGGAACACAGAAGGTACTTAATAATTGGTTTGTATACTGAATAGCCTCACCTTTAGCTGCCCAGGAAAATGGGAGTGCAAAGAGACAGCACATTGAAAAATGGTAGTGGGAATGAAGGCTCTAAGGTTAGACAGGCGGATGGCCTCCATGACCTCACAAGATCTTTCTGTGACTTCAAGAGTCTTGGTTTGGAAATGGTGCTGATGCTATTTCCTGAAGAAGAAGAAAAAAAATAAAAAGCAATTTCCAAATATCCAAGTATCATTCACAAGAACGTTTGAATCATCCACACCAGAGGGGCTGTAGGCCAGGCCTGCCTCAGGCTGGTTTTAGGGCTTCAGAGTCAGGACTGAAAGGAAATGAGATAATCATAGTCTATTGAACCATCAACAAAAGGAGGTTTACGTAGCCAGAGCAACAAGGACATAGCATTGATTCAATTAAACACTGCTTCCCCGTCTCTGTATAGGCCATGTTGGTCTGTGGGGCGGCAGCCTTGAGAGAGGAGCTCCTGACTCCTTGTGTGCCAGCTCCTTAGACTCAGGACATCAGGAAGCTACATCAAAAACCCAGGCTTCAGTCCTTAGAGTCAATTAAGTTTTGAGGACAATTTTGGTAACTTTGAAGAAAAAATTGACATCCTACAGGACAATTATTGCTCCTACCATGCTAGATGTGGCATCTCCAGGGCTGGTTGTTTCAGTCAAGTCATGGCATGACTCTCCACAAAGAGAAATGTTTGATTGGGTGACCAGTTGGTTGGTAGGTTCATTTTAATGATAAAAAGCTAGGAGGGATAGCTAGCACACTGAATACTAGAGTCAATATCCAAAAGGAATTAACTTGAGAGGTTAGAGTAAATTGACTAGGTCCATTAAGATGAGATTTAATAGTGATAAATAGAACTTGGATTCAAAAAAGCAACTTCACAAGTTCAAGATGGGGTTATTGTCGTTTGTCCTTCATTCTGGAAGAGGTAGGGGTGATTATATAGTTCATCCGAAAAAGATCTGTGGGTTTCGGTGGACCACGAGGCTTTTTTTCAGTTAACAGTGTTATATGGCAGCTAAGAAAGCTCGCATGATCTTAGGATACATTAAGAAAGACAAACTGTTCTCTATGAGATGACATTAGTCACCTCAAGGAAGTGTTAGTCCATCTGTACTCAGTGGCTCAGTGGATATAGGACCTGGAGTCAGGAAGACCTGAGTTCAAATCCAGCCTCTCAGATATTTTCTAGCTAGATGACCCTGGGCAAGTGACTTATCTGCAGTCTGCCTCAGTTTCCTCATCTGTAACAGGGGGACAATAATAGCAGCAACCATCCAAGGTTGTCGTGAAGATCAAATGAGATAATGTTTGTAAAGAGGTCAACTCAGGCACAGAGTAGGCACTTAATTAATGTTTATCCCTCTCCCCTTACCCCTTACTACCTGTGTGGTCCTTGGCGAGTCATTTAATCTCTGTTTGCCTCAGCTTCCTCAACTGTAAAATGAAAATAATAAAAGAATATACCTCCCAGGATTCTTATGAGGTTAAAAACAAGTTAATCTTTGTAAAAAGTTCTATAGATCTTAAAAAGTGCTCTGTAAATGCTAGCTGTTATTATATTATTATCCTTGGCACTGGCCAGACCACCTCTAGAGTATTAGGCTCAGTTCTGGATGCCACATTTTGGGAAGGATGTGCCTTGTTCAATAGAGGGTATGCTGGATAGTGAGAAGGCTTGACTTCATGCCACCAGAGAAACTGAAGCAAGTTGGGCTGTTTCCAGTAGTAAAAAGAAAACTGCGGAGTGGAAGACATGAACAGTTTAAAAATATCTGACGGACTAACCCCTGAAAGAGGGATCAGAACCGTTCTACTTGTCCTCATATGGTAGAACTAGAATCAAGGGGCAGAAGCTGAAAAAAGGCAAGTTTAGGCTTGTTATCAGGCAAAACTTTCAACCTTCATTTTCACTGGACATCCTTGTCATCTGGAACTCCTCTTTCCTCATGTCCACCTCCTGGCTTCCCTGGCTTCCTTCAAGTCTCAATACATGCATATTTATTATAAAATACGTGGTTTTCTTTTCTTTTCTTTCTAATGGGTGGGGAGTGAGAGGGAGAGAAAATAGATTTGTTATTTTTTAAATACAGTTATCCCTTCCCCATCTTTCCCCATTGTGGTTTTTATATATTGAGGGTTGGCATAAGAAATTAAATGGGAATTTTGGGGGAGTTTTGTGAAAGCTGCAGATGACACACAAAGGCCAGCAGACAACACAGAGACTATGACCAAATACTTAACCCAAATGTTACAATAAGGTATTGTAAATACCCCCTAAAAGAAAAAAAAAACCAGACTTCTCTGGTATGAAGGGAGGGCCAAAAAAATTTACGTGGATTTTTCAGATCTCAGGGGCAATAAGCCCCTAACCTCTCAATGTAGAGGGGCTGGGGGAGCTATTACATGCACTTTCAAATGAAGACCCTGTGCTATTAATTTAACTTAACTGTTTTGCTTTGTTACAAGAGGCCTCTCATGGAGTGGAGGTATCTGTAAATACTTGCAATGTGAAAACAAAACACATCAATAAAATTTAAAAATTCTTTTGCAAGAATCCTTTCCCAATCCCCCTTAATGCAGCTACCTTCCTTCTGAGGTTATTCCCAATTTGTTTTGTCGATATCTTGTTTGTAGATAATTGTTTGCTTTCCTTGGTTGTTCTCCCCCGTAAGACTGTGAGTTCCTTGAGAGCAGGGATTGGGGTTTTTGTTTGTTGGCTGAGTTTTGGCCTTTTTTTGTACTCCCACTGCTTAGCATAACGCCTGGCACATAGTAGGCATTCAATAAATAGTAAGTGCCTGACTGACTTTCAACAATTTTCATTCCGTCATTTTTCAGTTGTATCCAACTCTTCACAGCACCCTTTGGGATTTTCTTGGCAGAGATACTAGAGTGGTTTGCCATTTCCTACTCCAGTTCATTTTACAGAGAAGGAACTGAGGCCAACAAGGTTCAGTGACTTGCCCAGGGTCACACAGCTAGTAAGCATCTGAGGCCAGATTTGAACTCAGGAAGATGAGTCTTCCTGACTCCAGACCTATCTACTGTGCCACCTAGCTGCCCTATGATAATTTAGATCAAAAGTAGAATGTGCTGCTTTGACAGGTGAAGGCAGGGGAGAAGTCCCCTTCACTAGAGGCCTTGATTCAAAGCATGCATTTGTTGGAGGTTTTGCAAATGGAATAGAGGGTCAGACTAGAGGAAAAGTGACTTGTCTGAAAACTGAGTCTTGAGAATAATTGACATAGCCAGGTTCGAACCCTGGTTTCCAATACTCACTCCCCTCTAGGGAAGTCGGGGTATTGCTGGCTCAGATTCATCTGTTTCCAAATAGAACCACAGACCATTTTTGCCTTATTAGACTCTAATTCTACACCCAGGTTTATAGCCTGAGTCTCCCTCTCTCCCAGACCATTTCCTCATTGGAACTCCTAATGGAATTAAAGTCTCATCATTCACGGCTGCCAGTTATTTCGGCTACTTCCTAGATCTCAGGAATTCTTCAACTGCCTTGAGATGCCTCTGGTATAAAACTTTCGTGCTGGAGAATTTGTTAGCCCCAGCTGTAGAGCCATCTATCCCGCATCACTGACATCAGCCCTGAAATCAAACTCACTTTCCAAAGCTCCATTCCAGGCAGATGAACTGAACAAACACTAATACAGTCCTAGGCCCCGTGTCTCCCAGCCTTAGTTAGGAGGAAAACGTGCTGTGCACACATTGTAGCTAGCTAGAGGGGCCACCCTCTATGGGAGGGATTGTAGAGATTTAGAGCTGAGAGGGACCTTAGAAGTTTTAGCTCAGCCTCCTAATTTCACAGATAAGGGAAATGAGTCTCCCAGAATTCAAATGACTTACTCATGGTCAGATCTAGTTTTTCTGACTCTAAATACAGTGAACTCACCATTGTACCACACTGCTTCTGTTTATAAAATGGCACTAAAGAAGCATCGTTTGCTCACAGTCTAAAAGGAATGGGCAAAGAGGTATCAGCTGTGTTCTTCCCCTTGTATTGGGGGAAGAAGCTTAGTGTGGTAGAAAAGGCACAATACTGGAATTTAGAAGACCTGGTTTCATATCTTGGCTTAGAACCTGTGTGATCTTAGTGTCCACATCTGTAAAGTGGCAGAGAAAATAATACTTACACTCTTTGGTCCATGGCGTTGCTGTAAGAATCAAATAAGTGTAGTGAGTATTCCCAAATATCATCCTTGTTGCCCCATTGATGAGGTCTTTGGACTGGCATTGCTGGTATTTCTCTAGACGGGTATAAAGGTCTTACTGACCCCACTGATGAGGAAGGAGTTCAGTCATTGATGACATTCTGAGTCAGGACTAATCTATGCTAGAGAGCCTTTGCCCCAGGCCTCAGAGCCCCAGGAGGAACATCCCTATGCCTTACCTTTTGGTCCATGCCCTAGCAGGGCACAACTATCACCCCAGGCTACGCCTCACCCTGGGTTATTGCCATGGCATGCTGTCAATTGACCATGTTCTTTGGTGATCGCTACCCCCTCTTCCAGGGCCAGATAACACCCCTCTCTCCCACAATGACAGCACCTCTATGCCACTGTACTTCCTGAATGTCCCATATCTACCCTGCAGCCTTGGCTTCTTGAAGTTCCTTTATCCTAGCCACCTTAAAACCCCTCATTCTTTTTCTCCATTTATATCCTGCTTTGATGCTAGCATGGTAATCAAAACAGAATCTCAGAGTTGGAAGGAATTTCAGAGACCAAATGGTCTAGCTCATCCATGAGCAAGAATACCCTCTACAATATACCTGATGAGGGGTCATCCAACTTTTGCTTGAAGAGGTCCAGTGAAAAGGATCCCAAGGCAACACATTTTATTATTTATTAGCTCTTGTTGTTGTTTTCTAAGAGGACCAATGATATCACAGGGTGATGTTTTGACCTGCTCCTGAATTGGATTTAAGTCAGGCAGAGTTGTCCAAAGTCATCAGCCTCACCCTCTCTTCCAGAGTCATCCAAGTCCAGTGGCAGGATGAAAGTCAAGATGACTGAAGATGACCCGGAATACAGTGGATGACCGTGGTATCTTTGATGTCTGACCAAGCTCTAAGCCCTCCATAGTGACTGCTTCAGCTGCCTTCATGGCCCTTGGAAGAAATTGTTCTCATCCTCCCTTCTTCACATGCTTGGAGCAGACATCTCCTTAATTCACTGGTGGGTTTGAGGCCTGCCCATTACTCTCAACCTGATTTATCCTATCTGCTGAGATGGTTTTATGGGGTGTGGTCACTGCACATGCTGCAGCCTCTTGGAGCCACAGGTGAGAGTTGAGTGCCAGGTGGATATCAAGGGTGGGTGAGCAGCTCTGACGCCAGAACTGTAGTCCTCCCTGAACATCCCATACACCCCAATTTATTGGCTCTATCTGTTAAGGGAAGGATAGCATCTATAAAACACTTACCATGTACCAAATATTGTGCTGAACTTTACAAATATTATCTTGTTTGATTTTTATAGCAACCCTAGGAGGTAGGTGTTATTATTATCTCTATTTTACATTGGGAAAATTTAGGTTAAGTGACTTGCCCAGGGTCACCCAGTAGTTGAGGCTGGATTTGAATTCAAGTCTTCCTGACTCTGGGCCCAATGCTCTATCCACAGTACCACCTAGCAATCTACTTCTTTGCCATAAGCCTGAGTCTGTCTCTTTGAAACTTTCATGTGTTGCTCCCAGTCCTTCTTTCTGAGGACAAGCAAAGCAAATTTTATCTTCCTTCCATGAGTCAGTCTTTTGAGTGCTTGAACAGTGTTCCTGGCTCTGCTCCTTAGTAGTTCTATTGTTCTGACATATGTCACCTTACTTGTCTGAGACTCAGTTTCCATATCTGTAAAATAAGGCAACATGGCACTATAAAAAGAACTGTGGATTTGAGGACAGAAGACTTGAGTTCAAATCCCAGCTTTTCTATGAAGTACTTATATGACCTTGGGCAAGTTACTCCCCATCCCTAAAACCTAGTTATAGTGCTGGAGATGTGTGTTTGATATAGTATGAATTTCTTATTTTGTCCTTTTTTTTTTTTTTTTTTTTGCTGAAGCTACACTGAGGATAATTCCTTAATGACTGAAGACTCATAGCTCACTCATAGACCTGGGTTATAGCCTTGGGGTTGGCCTTGAAGGAAGGAGACTGCAGACTGAAGATAAAGAACAAGATCTGGGTGACTGGACACATTTCCCTGGAAGGAAGTTTCTGGAGAACCACTGGCAGATCCAAGGGAAATAATTATTGTACCCAGTCTTCTGGATTCAACAGAGGAGAATCTAGACCATGATGAGTTCTTAGAGTAATAAGAAATCTTAGACCATGGAAGACCTCCAGCTGAGGATCATCAAGACAGAAGCAGAATCTGGAGCAGCCAAACTCATACCTTCCTATTTGTTTGTATTGTGAGTTATATGGACCGTGCAGATACAAGGAAAAGAATGATCTAGTCAGGGGGAGACTTTCTTCTCTCAAGGGGCCAAAATAAGGGGAATACTATACATATAGGTCACTGGGAGACAGGGCTTATCAGAGGGGAAGTTGTCTTGACTCTGCCAACCCCAAGTTCATTCCTCCTGCAAGGAAGGAGATCTTTCTTATGGTAATACTAAGTATAGAGTACTGTATATGCAGTTGCCTGGCGAGGAAAACCTCACCAAGATAGAAAAGGAGAATTGTTTCAATTGCTTATGGATTTATGCAAGAATCCTCCATATTTTCTATCACGTTAAATAAAACCTGTCCTATATTCACTCTATTGTTAGCCTGAATGTTTTTGTTGGAGCTTTTACTGAAGAGATCTAAGGAAGCCAAGTTCTAACATTCCCCAGACAAATTCTAGGTAGGGGCCCGAAAGAAATTAAAAAAGAGGTCCCTGTAATTGAACCCAATGTAAACTCAGAAATTGGATTCTGGGTCCCAGCTTACATTACACAGGGTGTCCCAGACCCTGGTTATATTATACAGGGTGTCCCAAAAGTCTTGGTGCAGTTTCAGTTTTAATAAGCTTAAGATGAAGATTTTGGAACAACTGAGCTCTGTTATCTTAAAGAATCATCTAAATACGAGCAGTTATTATTGGTGCTTTATTCTTATGTCCCTCCTACAAAAAGATAACACCACTGTGTCATTGTCATCTCAGGAGTAGGCAGACAATTCCAGACCTTTGGATCTTGAACCAAACAAAAGGAAAGATAAAATTGCTACTGTGAATCCTATCAGTGATGCGATTCAAAGTGACTGGCCCTTCAAAATGAAGACATACCTGAGATTATAAGACGAATGTGCTTCAGCCAACAATAAAGTAAGACTTTTTCTCTAAAATGTACTTCTTTTGTACAACTTTTGTCAAGTCACAATGGGTTCTGTCTTATTCTTAGTTGCAGTAGTAGTCTGAACCTGAATTGACAACCACCAGGGGCTACTCAGCCAGCAGTGAAGAGGGGTCGACACCACACCTCCCTTACTCATCCTTGTGGCCAAAGTCAAACATCTGGGATGTTGCTACTTGGAATTCTAGGTGCCTTCTGTCTCTATAGAATAGGGATCAAACACACAACCCAAGTTCTCATTACCACCATATGACTGAATTATCTAGTCATGAAAACCTATAAGAGTAACTCCAGGCTCTTCTCACCAAAAAATGGCCCAGATAAAGAGAATATCAGAATAACTACAGGTCAGGAGTTCCCAATATGAAGATCACTATATTCTTGGTATGTTATTGTTGAGTTGTTTCAGTCATGTCCCCATTTGGGGTTTTCTTGGCAAAGGTTCTGAAATGGTTTGCCATTTCCTTCTCCAGCTTATTTTACAGATGAAAAAACTGTGGCAAACTGGGTGAAGTGACTTGCCCAGGGTCACACAGCTAGGAAGTGTTTAAGGCCATATTTAAATGCAGGAGGATGAGTCTTCCTAACTCCAGGCCTGGTACTCTATCCGCTGAACCATTTAGCTGCCCAGTTTATGGGAAACTCATAATGATAGCAGCTTGGTAGAGAAGAGGGCTAGGAAGGAAACCCAGTAGCCTGAGTCCTTAGAAACTACTTCATGCAAATATACTTCCCCAGGCTACATCCCCTAGGGATGACTCCTCCACTTTCATGTTTCCTAGGGCAGCTAAGTGGCCAGGCTCATCTTCCCGAGTTTGTCTGGCCTCAGACACTTCCTAGCCGGATGACCCTGGGCAAGTCACTTAACCCTGTTGTCTCAAATTTCTTGTCTGTAAAGAGAGCTAGAGAAAGAAATGGCAAATCACTCCAGAGTCTCTGTCAAGGAAACCCCAAATGGGGTCATGAAGAGTTGAACATAACTGAAATGACTGAACAGCAAAAAATACCAGTTGGAGCTACATCCAGGGGATAGATATTTAGCTAAGACATGAGCCCTTCCCTCATGGCATTTGCTTTTCTACAAAGGATATGGTACATGCAAGAGATAGGAACTGGTATACGGAACTCCCAGGTGAGGAAATTTCCTCTCAAGTATCTTTTTCATCTTATAATAATAATAGCTACCATTTACATAGAGCTTTAAGGTTTGCAGAATCTTTACATGCTATCTTACTTGATCTTCACAACAACTATGTAAGATATGTATTATTATTACTTGCATTTTACAGATGAGGAGGCTAAAGCTAAGAGAGGTTAAATGACTTGCCCAAGGTCACATAGCCTGTCTATGTCAGAGGCAGGACTTGAACCTTGGTCTTCCAGGCCAGCTGTTTATCCACTACACCATGGTGTTTCAAGATACATATAAGAGCATATCTGTATAACTTTACTATACCACAAAGAAGTACAAAACAAAGGGTGATATGAAGCCTGTAGCGGGAAGGTTGTTATGAATCAACATGTTGAGGACGGTAGTTCAGGGAAGGCTTCCTGGAGGAGGTGGCATTGAGTTAAATGAGTAGGAATCCAGTAGGAAAAGAGAGAGATAGAGGACATTCCAGACATAGAAGATGGCCAGAGCAAAGATATGGAGGTGAGAGGGAGCAAGGGATGTACAGGGTACTGCCAGTGGTCAAGTTAGCTAGAGTGTATAATGGAGGTCAATGATAAGAAATAAACCTGCAAAGATACAGTGGCACCAGATTATGAAGAGATTCTTGAATCCTAAGCAAAATAATTTGACCTTTACTCCATAGGTGATAGGGTGCCACTCAAGGGTCTAGAGCAGAGGAGTTACATGGTCAGAGCCATGCATAAGGAAGTTCATTCCAGTAGCAATGTGACTGGAAGGAGGAGAGAGTGGAGCAAGGAGCTGTACTAGAGTCTGATCCGGACTATAGTGGTGGTAATGGGAACAGAGAGGAGGGGCTGGTGTTAGAGATGCCAAGGAGGTGACTGGGTAAGACTCTAGGTTTTGGACAGTGACTTGAACCACTTACAGCCCCTGGGAGAAAGAAAAACAAGCCAGACATGTAGGATTCAACAAACATCAAGCCCTTCACTCCCTGACCCTTTAAATTTTGGTATCACATCTTCCCCACTGCTGGAAAATTTTCAGATGCAGCTAATCAGTCAACCTATGTATATCTCTCGCTGCCTGGAGGAGGCATGGACTCTAATGTACGATTCTGAGTTCCCTGCACAGTCTCTGATCTATCGATGGCTCTGAGCGCTTGGCCTCTCCCTCTCTCTCACTTAGTGGCTCTGGTGACATAAAACCCCGTGTTCCCAGACAGAATCACACTCATCCGGCTCTGTCAATTAGAGAACATCGTGCTGGCATTGGATTCAGGGTGTTAGTCAGAGCAGGGACCGAGAGGAGACAGGATTGGTTCAATAGTCGATGCTGGGATTTGGGGAGCTCACACGAAGGGTGCTATGCAAGTGGTAGCGATTGATTTCAATCAATTGTCCTCCTCCCCCCTCCCATCCTCCAAGCTCTAGATTTCCCATGGGGCCTGGGAACGGAAAAAACCCTGTCTTTGGAGAGAAAGTACTAAAAGGGCAATTTTCTTGTTCCCTGCGGTCCGTCCAAGCTCAGTGGGGCTCTGACGCAGCAGGCCACTGCCTATTTAAACATTTAGAGTGGGGAAAAAACAACTTCCAGGCTTGGCTGGCTGATTACTCACCAAAAAAGAGTTTCCAAAGGCTGGGCCCCAGGACTAGACAATCCCCAGGGTACAGTGGGACAAGGGCCCAGTGGCCTGATGGCATAGGGTGGGAGAAACCTTCCAAGGGGGAATTTGATGCTCCTTTCCTCCCTTGGAAGTATTCAGAAATTGGATTCCCAACCCCTGGGACCTTAGGTTCTGATTGGTGAGCCTGTGTCTTATCCTGGTCCTAACCAGGCCTAACACAGCTCTTCCTGGCCATTTCCAAGCCATGTTCCTGTCCTCCAGTCTCTTCACCTTGCCTCTCCCACCTCTTTCTCTTCCCCCTCTTTCCACTTCTTTTCCCTCTCCTCCTCCCTCCTTTTCCTCCCCTCCTCCCCCTCTCTCTCCTCCTGCCCATCCCTTTCCTCCTCTTCCTCCCATCTCTTCTCTCCTCCTCCCACCTTCCATCCTTCTCTTCCTTTTCTTCCTCCCAGAAATTACACTCTAATTCTTGGAACCCTGGGTTCTGATTGGTGAACTTTCACTTTTTTTTGTCTGTATCCAGGCCTACCAGCCTCTTCACAAACCACCTCCATTTGATGCCAAATTTCACCTCCAGCAGGCAAGTAGTGAATGTCCTGGTGACCGTGGGGTCTGGTTGGTCAACTCTCACTTTATATTTTGTCACTTCTCCCTGGCCACCATTCCTCTATGTGTTGTTTTTTCACTATTGGAATGCAATTCCTTGAGAGCACGGACTGTCTTGGTTGCTTGTATGTGCATCTTCATCAATTAAAACAGAGTCTGGGTCATAATAAATGCTTAATTAATGCTTTTTTCATTCATTCATTCATTGGAAGTAGCCTAAGATTCTTGGAGAGTTTGCCATGTGCCCTGGCCTCATGAGGATGAGATTGCCCCACCCTACAGCATCTCTGTGACCTATTGTCATATGTGTGTATGTATATATGTGGATGTATATGTATA
Source organism: Vombatus ursinus (assembly GCF_900497805.2). Classification (NCBI taxonomy): domain Eukaryota; kingdom Metazoa; phylum Chordata; class Mammalia; order Diprotodontia; family Vombatidae; genus Vombatus; species Vombatus ursinus. The sequence continues at coordinate 41,999 of NW_020954585.1, forward strand.
CGCACATATATGTATATGTATGTATATACATTCACACAAGTATATGTATACATGTACCTAAAGATACATACATGTTTGTTGTGTGTATGTTTGTTATATCTATATTCTCTTGAACAAGCATTGTTTAATTTATTTTTTTGGCTAGGCAATGGTGTTAAGTGACTTGCCCAGGGTCACACAGCTAGTAAGTGTCAAGTGTCTGAGGCCAGATTTGAACTCAGGTCCTCCTGACTCCAGGGCTGGTGCTCTATCCACTGCACCACCTAGCTGCCCCCCAAGCATTGTTTAATTTAAAGTTTCTCACCAAATAGTCCCTAAAAAAAAGGTCTTTATAATAATGATGATGGAAAACTAACAGCAGATAGAGTCCTGAACTTAGAGTCAGGAAGATCCTACCTCTGACACTTAGTAGCCATGTGATCACAGGCAAGTTACTTAATTTCTTTCTCTGAGCCTTATTTTCCAGCTCTGTTAAAAAGAGGACCCTTCTGAGTTCCCTTCCATTTCTAAATCTATGATACTATATTGGAGTAATGGGAGTTTAGAAAGAAGAAGAGCTAATATGGACCTCTAAATGTTGGTTGAATTTAAATAATACTTTATGGTTGCAAAGACATTTGCTTCTATTTTGTCATCTAATTCTCTCAACAGCCCATAAAGTAGATAGTTCAAATGTTATTGACTCATTTTACAGATGAAGAAACTAAGGCATAAACAGGTCAAGGGACCTCTAAGGTCCCTTTCAGCTAATAATAATAGCTAGCATTTGTCTAGCCAGGCATTGTGCTAAATGCTTTATAAACATTTCATTTGATCCTTACCACTCTGAAAGGTAGGTGTTATTATTATCTACATTTTACAATAAAGGAAATGGAGGCAGAGGTTATATGATTTCCCAAGGTCACACAATTAGTAAGTGTCAGAAATTGGGTTTGAACTCAAGTCTTCAGGCTCCAGGTCCAGCACTGTATTCATTGTACCACCTAGCTGCTCTAAGTCGTATAATCTTATGATGCTATGACTTACCCAAGATGTCACAGTACATCGATGAAGATGTGATTGCAGGTCTTTTGATTATTAACTGTTCTCAGTAAGGAGTGTATGGGATATTCAGGGAGGACTAGCACCTCTGGTATGAGGGCTTGCTGAGCCCTTCTCAAGGCTGCTTAGCCACCTTTGGTGCCCACCTGCCACCCAACTCTCACCTCTGGTTCCAAGAAGCTGTAACATGCAGATGAGCTAAACCAGGTTGAGGGTAACCGACAGAGTTCAAATTCATCAGTGAGTTGGGGGATGCCTACTCTAAGCATGAAGGTTTCCCCTGGTGCAAAAGACAGATGAGAATAATTTGTTCCAACAGCCATGAAGGTGGCTGAAGTATGTGGTGTGGAGCACTTAGAGTTTGATCAGACGTTGAAGACCTCAAGGTCATTCACTGTATCCTGGGTCATCCCTAGTCATCCCAACATTTGTCTTGCCACTGGACTTTAATGACTCTGAAAGAGTGAGGCTAATGATTTTATGAAATTCTGCCTCACTTAAATCCAATTCATACCCAAGTCAAGCCATCACCCCATGTTGTCATTAGTTCTCTTTGAAAATGAAGGACAAACAACATTCTCAGTAAACATACCATACTGCTGTTGGGATCGGGCCCCCAGAAAGAGCGCTGGTACCAAAGGAAGAATTGGACCCTACACCACACAACTCCAATTGAAGCCTAGGTGGTGGTTTGACCCTCCCAAAGAACCAACCATCTCTCCACAGAAAATCAAAGCTGCCATCAAAGACCTGAAAGAGATCAATCAAAGCCCAGAAAATCGTGTAAATAACAGTATTTGCCATACAACCAAACCCAGAGCAGAGCAGTAGTCCCCAAAATTACATTTCCCAATTAAGGAATGAATCACTCTTTATAAAAAAGCAAGTCAATGGGAAATATGATTTTTTTTCTTTCTCATCTCCACCAACATTTCTAATTGTCTTTCCTTAGCCTTCCTGTGCACTGATCCATTTCATGATGATAAAAAGCATTACCTTTGGTGATTATATTCTGGGTTTCTAATGACAGGGAGCTGCCTGCAACTTTTCTTAATGTGCACAGGTACGCAGAAATGGTTAGTCACAGCTGGGCTGCCTGAGCCCTCATAGCAGTCATTCCAGGATGAGGGTGGAGGGTGTGTGTGTGTGTGTGTGTGTGTGTGTGTGTGTGTGTGTGTACAGAGCAGGAAATGGAACCTTTAGGGGGAGCCAGCTCTCCTGCCCTCAGAGAGAAAAATAAGATGGATTGAGGCTGGTAACGGGGAAGCAGAAAGGGAGGAGTTGGCGCAAGGGACTGGAGCATCATTAAATATTAAAAAGTGCTTTGCTAACCTGAAAGCACTATGTAAATGTGAGTAACTATCATTGTAAGGTCACAAATATTGATCTAGAAGGAAAATTAAGGGTCATCTACTCCAACCTTCTCATTTTACAGATGAGGAAACTGAGACCCTAAGCAGGAAATCACTTGCTCAAGGGCATACACTTAGAGTTTGAACCCAGATCCTCTGATTCTAAATTCAACCCTCTTTCATAGGATCATTGCTTTAGAACTGTAGATGACCCTAAAAGTCATCAAAGGCAACCCACTCATTTTATGGATGAGGAAACTGAGTCCCAAGGAGGGAAGAGATTTGTCCAAATTAATACAGTTAAGGGCAAAGACAGAAGTTGAACCCAGGTCTTCTGACTACATTCAACACTTTTGGGATTATAGATTTGAAGCCAGAAGATGCTTTAGAGGTAGCTTGGTGGCACAGTGGATAGAGTGCCGCAATGGAGTCAGGATAGTTGTTGTTCAGTTATTTCAGTCATGTCTGGCTCTTCATGATTCTATTTGGGGGTTTTCTTGGCAAAGATACTGAAGTGGTTTGCTATGTTCTTCTCCTGCTCATTTTACAAAGGAGGAAACAGAGGCAAACAGGAGTAAGTGACTTGCCCAGGGTCACATAGTAAGTGTCTAAGGCCAGATTTGAACTCAGGAAGAGGAGTCTAAGTTCAAATCCAGCTTGAGATGCTTCTTCATCTATAAATGGGGATAATAATGGCATCAATCTCTATTGTTGGGAGAATCAAATGAGACCATATTTGTAAAGTGCTTTGCAAATCTTAAAGCTCTTTATAAATAAGTGCTAGCTAACAGAGGTCATCAAACACAGCCTCCTCATTTTACAGACGAAGAAACTGAAACCCAGAGAGTGACTTGCCCAGGGTCACACAACTAGTAAGTGTCTAAGGCAAGATTTGCACCCAAAACATTGTACCATACTGTTCCTCTTTCTACTGCCCATGTCATCTCTGCGTGTTGTGGAAGGACCATGAACCAGAGGACTTTATCCCCAAGTCCCAGAACTCATATTAGCCCAATATATGATTCGCGGAGATGGAAATTCATCTATTTTCTGTAAAAGGGGATAGGAAATCCTGCCCTAGCTACCTATGAGATTGGTTGTGAATTATAATAAGGAAGGTAGGAAAGAAACAAATATTTATTGAGCACCTACTATGTGCCAAGCACATCACAAATATGATCTCACTTGATCCTCACAACAACCTTAGGAGGTAGGTTATATTATTATTCCCATTTTACAGATGAGGGAACTGAGTCAGGTAGTGGTTAAATGATATACTCAGGGCCACACAGCTCATAAGTGTCTGAGGCCAAATTTGAATTCAAGTCTTCCTGACTCCAGGCTCAGAGCACTATCCACTGTGCCAACTAAAAAAAAATCCAAGAAAGCTTTGAGAAATATAAAGGACCCTACAAATGTGATACAGTAGAGAGAGTACTAGATTTGGAATCAGAGGAGGTGGCTTCATGCTTCATCTCAGTCATTTCTGTGACCATGGACAAGTCATAATATCTCTAGACCTCAATTTCTTCATTTGTAAAATGGAGGTAATAATATTAGTACTACCTACCTATGTTAGGCTGAAGGACCAGTTGATGAGCACTCAGATTCAAATGATGAGGTGCTGGAAATTACTTCCATGAGAGCTTTCCAAGGCTAGATATTGCATTGAGTGATATGCAGATAGGAGCAACTGAAAATCAACCTCCTCATGAATGAACCACCTCACTTATAAAATGATTTGCAAACCTTAAATCTTTATATAAATGAATGCTAGCTAATAGAAGTTATCAAATGCAGCCTCCTCATTTTATAGATGAGGAAACTGAACCCCAGACAAATTAAGTGATTTGCCCAGGGTCACACAGCTAACGTCTGAGTGTCTGAGGCAGAAAGAACAAGCACCAATGAGTATAGTCAGCTCCCCCACTCCACCAACTTCCTGCACTCAGACTCTTAGCACAGCCCCTGGCATAGACTGATATCTAATGTGTGTGGCAACATGCAGAGCACTGCCCCCACGTTGATGCAATGATTGGTCCCCTCTCAAAGGAGATATTATTAGATCCCACAGTAGGGATAGCTTCCAAGGAGAGTCTTGCAAAAAGCATTCAGAGAGCAGGAATCTGGGAAAAAATTGGGACAAGAGAAATGAGACATCTCTAGAAAGCAGGAGCTGAGACGGAGTGGTACATGGGAGGAACACTGAGTATTATGGACTCAAGCTTTTTAAGCCGATCTATTGGCTACTAATCTATACAGCCTTATGGGCTTCCCTTACAGGGGTGTGGTGAAGAAAGTATTTTGTATTCCTCAGAGTGCTGTGTCAATGAGAGATATCATTAGATTCACCCTTCAGGGTCTGACATGGTGAAGGAAATCCACTTGGTCTGGTTGCTCCGTTAAGGCTATGGTTAGTGTGGCCACTGCCACAATCAGGGTGGGGAAGAGTAGCCCCAGCTCATAAATGTGTTTGGGAGGCATTAAGTGTCCATGAAGAGAGGCAGCTAGGTGGCATAGTGGATGGTTCTGCTGAACCTCTAATCAGGAAGTTGTTGTTCAGTCATGCCCGACTCTTCATGACCCTATGGACCATAGCACACCAGGCCCTTCTATCCTCCACTATCTCTCTAAATCCATCCAAGCTCATCTTTGTTGTTTCCATAACACCATCTATGCATCTCATCCTCCAGTGTCCCCTTTCCCTTTTGCCTTCAATCTTTCCAAACACTAGGGCATTTTCCAATAAATCCTGCCTTCTAATTATGTGACCAAAGTATTGAAGTTTCAGCTTCAGCATTTGACCTTCCAGTGAATAGCCTGAATTAATTTCTTGAAGTATTGGTAATCAGGAAGTAATCAGGAAGACCTGAGTTCACACCTGACCTCAGATACTTGCTAGTTATGGAACCCTAGGTAAGTCGTTTAACTTCTGTTTGCCTCAGTTTCCTAAAGTGTAGAGTGGGCATGATAAATTATTAAGGTTTATTTATAATATTTATAAAGCACTTAGCACAGTGTCTAGCATACAGTAGGCACTATGTAAATGCTTATTCCCTTCCCTCCATGACCATGAAAAACAGGTATTGTTTCCAACTGGCTAGAACTTCATTTTAGAATGTTGTTTGGCATATGGAGTAGTGGAAGGAATAGTGGAACGAGTCAGGATAGCCAGGTCACAGGATTGTCATTTGCTTTGTGACCTGTGTGACCCTGAGGAAGTCACTTCCCTCTCAATTTACTCATCTGCAAAGGGGGGAGATAGACTGGTTGACATCTGTGATTCCTTCCACCTCTGACATGATGTGACTCTGATGTTTGTGGAATGGCTTCCAGACATTGAAGATACTCAGAGAGATGCTAATATCAGGAGGCTAGTTAGATCAATCAAACAACAAGCATTTATTAAGCAACTACTACATACCAAATACTTTGTTGGGCACAGGGGATATCAAAGTAGAATAAACCTAGCCCTCAAGAAGTTTACATTCTAGCTAACATCAGATTTGCTATTATGGGATCAGGTTCTTGATCCACCTGGTTCACGACCCTATCGCTGGCAAAGTCACCAGAGGGAAATGTTGTGGAAAATAAGGATTCTCTTCCCTGAAACTAACATGTAAGGTCAAGAAAGAGTACTGGATTCGGATTTGTTGCTACATACATTTGAGTTTAAATCCCATTTCTACCATTTGCTACCTATGGGATATTGGGCATGTTGCTTAACCTTCATCAGCCTCAGTTTCCTCATCTGTAAAATGAGAGGGATTATAAATAGATAATGGGATTATAAACGCAGAGCTGCTAGGTCCCCAAGAGGTCATTTAGTCTAATTTTATTTTACAGATTAAGAAACTAAGGTCCCAGGCAGTGAAAGGAATCCTACCCAGGGCCACAGAGCTAGTAAGTAACAGAATTCAGCATCTGAAACAATCTCCTCACTCAGAGCTCTGCATTCTTTCCACCACTCCTCAAAAGCTAACTCTCGAAAGTTCTGTCGTAAGTGTTGCTATCTCCCCAATATAATAAGGGGAGAGAAGGCAAAGGTCTAAGAATCTAAGGGGCTTCAGAGCCCTGATCCAGAGGATCCCTCCTCTGGTCCCTCCTCTCACCCTTCATCTCCACCCACCCAGTCAGGCTGTCGGCTCCATGCCCAGGCTAGAATGGAGAAACCCTCAAACCCAGATTCTCCTCAAGCAAAGACTTGACTTGGTTTGGAGTGTTCAACAGGCCTCCCTGGAAGGCTGCCAGCCGACTCCATGCTCTTCTTTGCTCATCAATCTTTTTACCAAAACACTGTGATATATACTGATCAGTGTCCCTACGGGCTCCCCAGACAGCGGACAAATTACCAGATTATTTGTGAATTTTAGTCATCCAATGGGGATTCAATGCTGTGACTGTAAATGTGAAATCAGCTACTTCCTACAACTTCCAAACAGTGAGCTGTTAACAAGTCAGGTAAATTAAACAGCAGACTCACTCCACTAACAGGCCCAGCTGTCAGGGGAAGACAGATGTGTGCAATCAGTGCAGAGCTCAGACTGACTCCACAGGATCCAATCTCCCCTCTTCCCCTGATTCAGGGAAGAAATTGAGACAAGGCTCTGGATGAAGAGTTCTACTCTTCAGGATGGGAGGAGTATTTATGGAACAACATCATGTCACTGTCTTATGCAAAATCCTTCTGTGCCTCCACATTGCATCTGGGGTAAAGCCACTTGGCCTGTATTCAAGACCCTCCCCAACCTTCCCCAACCGTCCTTTCCAGCCTGCATCCCCACTATTCCCCTTCATAAACCTTTGCCCTTCTCTTACCCTCCCGTCTCCTCCTCTCCCATTTCTTCCATTTTCTTCTTTTCTCTCCAACCCATCATTTAGAACCAGCTCAAATCTCTCCTCCTAGTAATTTACATGCTGTTTCCTTCATTAGAATATGAGCTCCTCCTTTCCCCTCTCCTTTCTTCCTCCTTTCCTCTCTTTCTCTTCTCTCTCTTCCTCCCCTCTCCTCCCCTCTCCTCTCCTCTCCTCTTCTCACCTACTCTCTCCTCCCCTCCTCTCTCCTCTCCTCACCTCTTTCTTCCTCCTCTCCACTCTTTCTCTTCTCTCTCTTCCTTTCCTCCCCTTCTTCTCGTCCCTTCTGCTCTCCTCTCCTCCTTTCCCCTCCCCTCTCCTCTCTCTTCATCTCCTCTTTCTTTTCTCTCTCTTCTTCTCTTCCCCTCTCCTTTCCTCTCCTCTCCTCTTCTCTCCTACCTCTCCTTTCCTCCTCTTTCTTCTCCTTTTCTCTCATCTCCTCCCCTCCCCTCTCCTCTTCTCTCCTCTCTCTTTTTTCTTTTCTTTTCTTTTCTCTTTCTTCTTCTCCTTCCCTCCCCTCCCCTCTTCCCACTTTCCTCTCCTCCCTGGACTTAACCTCTCCCATCTTCAGTTTCCTCATCTGATAAATAGGGATAATAGTAACCTCTACTTTGCAGAGTTGTTATGAGGACCAAATGAGATAACATACATAAAATGCCTTCCAAACCTTAAAGCACTATGTAAATAATAGTTATCGTTATTATTATGCATTCATTCATTTCCAGTTAACCAGCATTGATGGAGTGATTCTCTTTACATGATGCCTTGCCGTGCCTTAGCACACTCCACTCCTTCCTTTCCTTCCCTCCTTCCCCTTCTTTCCTCCCTTTCTTCCCACATGGAACATGGGGGGCAACATTAAGCTTTTAGCACCCCTTGATCCTCTCTTTTTGTACCCAATTTGCCTCTTTAAGCTCCTCCCCTCCTCCAAGTTCTCCATTTCTTTGTATTGGGATGACTGATTAAGGCCCAGAAGGTTAGACAGCCTCAGTAGCGGAAAGTCTGGGGAATCCTATAATCACTCGCAGAGGTAAACATTCCAGTCAAACCTGCAATTTAAGAAAGCTTTGTTGTGTCTCCCCACTTGGGAGATCAGATTCCTGCCCCCACTACTACTACTACTACTACTACTACAGTAAATGAAATATAGTTCTATCATTAATGGAACTGCATCTGCAAAGCTCTTGCCCAGCAATATTCTTGATGCACTGCTGAAGGGGCTCCACCCTGTACCACATAAGAGGCTGTGCCAAGGATAAGCAGGACTAGGCTGTACAGCATTGAACCAGCTCATAGTCAATGCCATGGCCAATCAAAAGCAGGAAAATCTTACAACAGACATCTGGAGGCCAGGAACAGAGAGAGCGCCCCGGAAGGAAGTACAAGAAGACAGAAATGGGCCATTAGATTTCACTGTTTCCACTAATGGAAGTTTCCTGCTTTGAACAGGCATGGAGAGGTGTGTGACACCCTACCTCTAACCCTCATCACCTCTCTCCTGAACTATTACAATAGCTTCTTAATTGGTCTCTCAAAGACAGCTAAGTCTCACCCTTACTTAGACTGGCCTGCTGTGGGCTGTGCACTCTTGCAGCTTTCGCTGGATAAAATAGGAACCAAAGATATTTAAGTGTGATTGTGTTATTTTTGTACTGTAAGTAGTGTAGCATCTCACTGCGGAGAAAATTTAAAGATGGGAGGCATTGATCAGCCCTTTCTTGGCCTGGTACCACCCCAAAACAGCCCCAGCCCTGCTCTCCCTCATCTTCCCCACTTCAGTAATAATTATCTTGAATTCCCAAGCCACCACCCCCCCAACCTCCAGATTCTTCCTGAGTCTGCCTTCTCCAGGTATTAATTCATCCTCCAAACTTCGTCAGACCCATCTAAGGGATCCCTCTAGACCCTCAGGACCTGAATTCTCTACTGGCTCCTCTGACAAGTAAATAAATGCTGGAATGCTAAGTACTGATAAACTTAATTGTTATCCCTCCAAGATGAAAATACTATGGGCTTTATATCACCCAAAGGGGGTGATAATGGTGGAATTTCACACACTAGAGCTGAGAGCTAATGGGAGAACAAAAGCCCTTTTTTCCTCTCCTCATATTACACGTTTACACATTTACTCCAAAGAGGGTTGGGGGCTGGTGCTGATGTGAAGGTGGGTACAGGTGTGTATTGTGAGGCCCAAATGAGATAATGCATGTAAGGTGCTTTGCAAACCTTAAAGTTTGACATCAATGTGAGTTATTGTTATTGTTGTTATTGATTCTCTCTATTTTTCCAGAGGGGATGGGCTAGGCCTACTTAACTTGCTCTGGACAAATACCCAGCCTGGTCTCAGGGAAAATAGTAAACAACAAATGCAGTGGGAAGAATATAGTGAGAAACCAATCATTCAGCACCTTTATGGGCTAAATTCACAAGTACCCCATCCTCCCTGGAAAAAATAACATCTTCCTCTTCCACAAGGTAGCAAGAGCAAATAGACATAGTAAGGGACTTCTCTCATTCCAAAGATACTTACCAAGTGTTTTCTGTGGGGAGAGTAATAATGCTGGGTGCGTTACAGAAAACCAGCCCTGCTATGAGGAGTTTATAATCTTGAAGCAGCGATAAGACTTGGGCATAGATAATTTTAGTGCAAAATGGAATGTAACAATGTGCTTTGTTGTTGTTTGTCTTTCATTTTTGAAGAGGATCAGTGACATCATGGGTGATGTCTTAATTTGACCCTGAATTGGATTTAAGTGAAGCAGAGTTGCACAAAGTCAGTAGCCTCTCTCTCTTCCAGAATCATTGATGTCCAGTGGCAAGAAGACAAAAGTCAAAACGACTGATGATGGCCTGGGATGCAGTGGATGACCTTGGTGTCTTTGATGTCTGACCAAGCTCTAAGGGCTCCACAGCGCCTGCTTCAGCCACCTTCATGGCTGTTAAGAGGACAAAGTGCCGTCACTTTGTACTTTCACAGCTCCAGCTGGGGGCATCAGGGAGGAGGTGGCCTCTGAATTGGGCCTTGAAGAATGAACATGTCAATAAGTACAGTTGTGGGGTGAAGAAGAACATTTTGTAAGTAGGGAACAGTGTGAGGCCTAGAAGTGGGCAGGTGTGAGATGCATCAGGAATGACCATTGATCCAGTTTGGTTAGAATATAGTATATGAGAGTGAGTAGTGTGCATTATAGGGCAGCGAGGTGGCACAGTGGATATAGTGCCAGGCCTTAGAAAGACCCGAGTTCCAATCTGGCCTGAGACACTTACTAGCTGTGTGACTCTGGGCAATCGCTTAAACCCATTTACCTCAGTTTCTGCATCTGCAAAATGAGCTGGAGAAGGAAATGGCAAACCACTTCAGCATCTTTGCCAAGAAAACCTCAAATGAGGTCATAAAGAATCCAATACAACTGAATAACAACAAGAGAGGTAGGTTAGGGGCTGCTAAGTGTCACTGTGACTAGAGCTCTGGCCTTAGAGTCAGGAGGCCCTGAGTTCAAATCCAGCCTCAGACACTTAACACTTACTAGCTGTGTGACCCTGGGCAAGTCATTTAACCCCGATCGCCTCACCAAAGGAAAAAAAAAAAGAAAGGTAGGTTAAAACTAGATTTTGGAGGGCCTCAAATGCTAAGTTAATGGATTTGAAATATATTCAATGGAGTGACAGGGTGATTTAATGCAAAGATATCAAAAAATCAGCCTACAACATTTCTGAGTGCTACCTGAACCAGATTAAAATGTAATTGGGAAATATATTAAAAAATAAATGAAAACACAGTAGAACAGAGATAATGTTAATATGTGGTTTTCTAAGTCAATATGTGGCTTGCAGGGATCCTTATACACAGTTAGTGGCCTTCTTTCTATGATGTAATGGGTCAGTCCCTGGGTCAGAAAGACTCAAGATAAAGTCCCACCTGAGACACTTTTGGCCTGTGTGACCGTGGGCAAGTCACTTAATCTCTCAGTGCCCCCAGGCAGCTCTCTAAAACAGTAAATTGCAGAACAAGTGCCAACTTTCACGGGGTGGGAGGTGGAGAGAACTTCCCTTATTAAGAGTTTTATCTATGAAATCAGAGGTCCAATTTTTTTTCAGACTAGGAGACACAAGAAGAAACCATTCCTTCATAGAGATGTTGGAAAGGAAGGGGATGGGGTGGATGGGAGGGATATGATGAAAAGCATTCCATGTAATATTGACAGCTTTTTCCAATGTATTGATGGATTTTGCTATTTTTTTCCTTTCTTTTTCTTTCCAAAAAAATTCTTTGTTCTTTGAGATGGCTCTCTAGGAGGAGGAAGAGGAAGGATAAAAGGAGGAAAATGTAAGATATCAAAATTGTGGGGTTTTTTCTAATGGGAAACCACTGCAGGTTTTAGAATAGAAAAGCAGTGCAATAGTCAGAGCCGTCCTTTAGGAAGATGTAACCAGCAAGGACTCAGATTGGAGAACTGAGAGACTAGAGGCTTAGAAGTGTTAGAGTAACAGAACATGGGAGTTGGCCCTGCTTTAATGAATCCATATGAACCATGGGTGCATTAACTACTTGTATATGCATGGATTAGTGATGTTGTAAAAGCTTAGGAATGGTTTGTTCACAAAAATTAGGGTTAATATCTTCCTCCACTGCCCCCCCATTTTGCTTACTTCTTGGTTTGTTAGGTCAGTCCTTTTAGCTTTGACTAAAGTAAGTGCCTGAGGTAAGATTTGAAGTCAAGTCCAGCACTCTTGTGAGACTGCTACACTGAGTGACATGCATAGGCTAATCAGCTAAGAAGCTACAGAAATCTAACTTTGTCCTCTGAAGAAGCAGGGGATCAGATTAAATGACCTTGAAGGTCCCAGCTGACAAGGCTACATGATCCTATAAACCTCTCAGGTGTTCTGATTCCCAGTCCAGTTCTCTGCCTTCTACAGAAGTTCTAGAGAGAGCTCTTCCGAGCAGAATGGATTGGCCTCTGGTAGCCATGCGCCCCGCTCCCTGCTAGCTAGCTTGATGTCATATGAGGGCCCCTTCTGACAGTCAGTGCAGTGGAAGAAGCCCAGCCTCATTGGAGCCCAAGAGGCTGCCAATTGAAAGCCCACCGTCTCCTGGTGTACACCGGGGACGGCCCTACTTGAGCGGCTAACACCCTTTTAGATGATGTGTTATCTTAGCTCTACATGTGAAATCTATGTAAACCACCGTAGATGTCTTACTGCATAATCCTTAGAAAAATAGCAGACTGTTCTTCAAAGTTTAAAACATGCAAGCAATAATTTTGCGCATTTATCTAAAGAGCGTGACACCGCAGACTTTGGCAAATGTCTCCTGGGTCAGGTGGGGGGAGGATTGGGGGGGGAGGGTTGGGGAGAGAAGGGTGTCTTTTTTTCTTGAGTTCTCCACAGTTCTCGTCGATTCACTCTGCCTCACAAGGGTATATGATCTGGCTCACTGGGGCCCAGTCTGCAACTTGCTTCCCAGCCATAGGCCAGGCCAATTGCAATGATATTGCATCATGTGCTTTCTCACACAGGAGACTGGATTGCTAGATGGAGCCACATGTCACTGTGGTAGCAGCTTCTAACCCAGCAATATGAATACAGAGGAAATTCCCAGCTTGAGGAAGGATGCATGGAAATATGGAGAGCAAAGTCCTGGCCAAGTAATTCCCCTTTTCTCTGGCCCTATACCTTGTCCCTCATTAGGAAGCCAGGTTAGCACAGAAATCTCCTCTATGTTATTTTTTTAAAAAAAATCAATCCATCCTAATTATCATCTAGGTGCTTGGGTAAGAGATGAGGGTAGGGAGACAGGAAGCAGTGAAATACATGTAAAAGAGGAGTAATTCTGAAGTCAGAGAAACTGGGTTCAAATCCCATCTCTGATGCTTCATACATATAGGGTTTGGGTAAGTCACTTACCTACCCTAGACCTCAGGTTCTGCATCTGTACAATGAGGAAATTGGCCTCAAAGACCTCTGAGATGCCTTTCAGCTCTAGGTCTGGGATCCTGGGATCACCAGAACTGGTAGCCAGGGGCAGTCTCATAGTTTATCTACGCTTGGATTCTGTTTCTGGGGTCTGGAAAGATAAAAGAGTCTGGCACTTTTGTCTTTTGATACCATAATAATTCAGATTTCTTCTCCAGTATGAAGGAAGGGCCAAAAAACTGCAGATTTTCTGGATCACAGGGGTACCACATCCCTAACCCCTATGATATGGAAGGGATAACTGTACATTTTATTTTATGCACTTAAAAACATTATTCTGAGAAGGGGTCTATAAGTTCATCAGACTGAAAAAGGAATCCATATGACACAAAAGAGGAACGCAACTCTAGTCTAGAGGAAGATCCAGACTTTTCGTCCCATTTTTCTTCAGGGAAGGCCTGACAATGAGTGATTTTGTTAGTGGTGAAACAGAGCAGGAACATCCCTAGACGTCACTTTCTCTATCCAGGTGGACCAAAGAACTACTCTGGAGCCATACTCTAACATTACTTACCCTCAATGACATTGACTGGCTTGGTGATAGTCTACCTTATGGCAAAGTCCTTTTCAGTACATCTTGGATGGGATCCAAGGAAAGCCTTCCTTGTTACTGACTCTGTCATGGACAGTGCTATGATACTGGGTGCCTGGCTTAGTTATCAAAAGAATGAACAAATGAATTAATTGAATAAAGGAAATAGTTCACAAAATTTTAAAACCAGAAGACACCTTTGATATCAATTCTAGTCTAACACCTTCCTTTTTTAATTATCTTTTTTAAACATCTTTATTTCCAAACATATCATCCCCCCTTTCTTACAATCAAGCCTTTCCTTTTAACAAAGTATTAAAAAAAATAGAACAAGAAGTAGGTCATCAAAATTAACCAACATATCCACCAAGTCTAAGGATACAGGCAAAGTTCCCCACTATAGTCTCCCACCTCTGCAAAGAAGAAAGGGGGTGTATTTTCTCATCTCTTCTCTAAAATGAAGCTTGGTCATCGCAATTACATAGCCTTCAATTTGGGGGATGTTTGGGGGAGTTGGGACTTGATATTTTTCCATTAAGATTCCAAACTCTTCATTTTACAGAAGAGGAAAAGGAAATCAAGAGAGGGGGTCTGCCAAAATAAATGAGTGGAAGGATCAGGACAAGAGCCCATTTCTCCTAACTGCAAGTCCACACCACACTGCCTTACTCCAGTAGGAAAGGACAAAAAAAGGTCTTGATCTCTTTCCAGAAAGGTAGGCTCATGAGACCAAATTCATCTAAGGCACTTGGAATAGAACAAACTCAGTCACTCCAGTGAGCCTAGTGAGTCCATTACAAACAAAACAATCTTTATAAGTAACAGAAGCTCTCCCTGCTACAATTTGAGGGACACCTCATGAGAATCTCCCTTGCCCAAGAATATCTCTCCCACTAATTAAGAATAATCAAAATTCATATTTCTATCATAAGCATTCAAACTCAGCTCTCCACACCAAGTTCAGCAGCCCAATATGAAATACTACTTGACTTCTGAAGATCCACCATGATATATTCATTCTTCTGGATCAAGCACTGCCATCTCCAGGCCCTTCTTTGAAATGTAAATAATCCTCCGGAAGGTTAATGCTAGGTAAGGATTATAAAAAAAAAAAAAAAAAGCACACGGTTATAAAATGCTAAAGCTTAAAGACGGGTCCTCATAGATCTTTTCTAGTCCACTCCCCTGGTTTTATAGATAAGGATTGTAAAGTCTGAAAAGAAGAAAGGACTTGTCCCAAAGCACAGCCAGTTGGGGTAGAGCTGGAACTAGCTCCCCACACCATCCCTTCAATCCACACTGCTGCCAGATGAATCTTCCTATAAAGCCTAGCTCTGGTCCCTGTCACTCCCTTACTTAAAAACCTTCAGTGGCTCCCCATTGCCAGATTTAAAGGTGCCCAACTTCTTAATCCATCATTCCAGACTTCATGACAATACTAAATGGGATGGGGGAGGGTGTTCTCCATGGGAATCAAGAATAGTTGATTGGGAGGCATGGGGCCACTGATTACTGGCCCTGATTAAAAAGCATCTGGCTTAGGCTAGGCCCAGGAGTCGCCCCTGCCTTCCAGTCCTCACTAGTGTTGAACAGACACTGCCCAGAGTCTATGTGGCAAATCCATTAGGCCTCCCTCAGAGGGCAGAAGGTCCTTAAAGCCAGGAGGAGGCTGTCTCTGGGAAAGGGAAAGCACCGCCATTCCGCTCAGTGGGTGAGGAGGGGGTGGGGGAAGAGCCAGCCCCTGTTTATTTCACCTGGTTGTCTTTAGCTCTAATAGCCAGAACATCAGTTAAAAAAGAAAAAAAGTTACAGCCTGGCAAGAAATCAGTTGGTTCTAGAAGCAAAGATTAAAAAACATTTGTGAACTCTTAAGGCTTGTGGGAAAACTGAGGACCTACAGAAGGCTTTGTTTACTTCACCTCCTGTTTCCCACCATTAGCAGAGCTGAGTTGCAAGACTATTTGCTTTGCAGAAGCTCATGTTGGTCTCATCTGGATTTTCCAGCAGGCGCTGGGGCAAGACTCAGATACCGATCATCTTATGTCTGAGGCAGTCACTGAGGGGAGGAGAAACCAGCCTGGCAAGGATGCAGCCAGCTAAAGGTGAGGATGAGTAGGGGTGGCAGGGGTGGATCTGACAGCCCTCCTCATTTCCCCAGTCCTTTGCCCTCACAACACAGATATACACAGACTGACTGACAGGAAGATAGACATTCAGACCGACAGACAGACAGACAGACACACACACACACACACACATACACACACACGCACACACACACACACATACACACCTTGGTACAGTAGAAATAGCATTGGTTCTGGCATCAAAGGCTCTGTGTTCAAACCCCACCTCTGATACTTATTATCTGTGTGACCTTTGGAAAGTTGTTTAATCTTGCTGGGCACCGGTTTCCTGATCTATAAAATTAAAGGGGTTATTGTTAGACTGTGCACAGCCTCTGAGATGCCTTCTGACTCTTGAATCTATGATCTTCCTCAGCTTCTACGGAAGCTGTGTCCAAAAGAAGGCTCCAAGCCCAGGTATTTTTCCCCTTTGAAGCAGACCTCAGTAAACTAACATTGGTAGGTAGGAATGTGGCCCCCCAATATCCTCTGGAATGTGAGTATCCCCTACTGCAACCCTGGACCTAATCATTTAGGACAGGACTGGGGTCTCCAGACATCCCCAGTGTCTTATCTGAGCCGAGGAACAATACCTGTTCCAGGATAGCTCCAGGCCCTGCTAAGGATTCCAACGGCTTTGGTGATGAGTGAGAGGCCTAGCCCGGCCTCATAGTATCGTAGGTTCATAGATGTTGAGTTAGAAAGGGCCCTGGTTCCTCATGACTATCTCTCTCTCTCTCTCTCTCTCTCTCTCTCTCTCTCTCTCTCTCTCT
>NW_020954585.1:58662-66924 GCF_900497805.2 Vombatus ursinus
CTCTCTCTCTCTCTCTCTCTCTCTCTCTCTCTCTCTCTCTCTCTCTCACTCTGGAACTTAGACCTCTTGCTTTAATTTAGTTGGCTAAACCATAGTCATTTATTCAACCAAACCATGATCAGACTCTCAAATCTCATAATCCCTACCTCCATTCAAGCTCAAGCCCACCTCAGGCTAGCTAACAATTGGGAAATCGAGGCCTTTCTTGATGTCCTGAACCATCAATGATTCTATCCTCCGAAATTATTTTGTATATATTTATTTATCAGTTATACATAGTTTCCCCCAGTAGACTGTAAACTCCTTGAGGAAAAAAATGATTTGATTTTTGTCTTTACATCTCTAACACCTACTACTGTCCTTGGCATATAGTAGGTACTTAATAAATGCTCATTGAATTGAATTGAACTGGATTGAATTTAAAAGCAACATGTTATTTTAAAAAAGTGTAATTGAACTAAAAGGCTGGGACAGGCTCTCCCTCTCACCAGGCCAAAGGGGCAGGATAGTACATGGAAGGAACATGGCATCTGGGATGAGGCCATCTGGGTTCACATCCTGGTTCAGCCACTTATGAGTTATTCAAACTTGGGTAAATTGCTTTATCTTTCTGAGCCTGTTTTCTTATCTATCAAATGAGGATGTTGAACTAGATCATCTCTACGACCTCCTTTAGGGAATCTAGGTGGCACAGTAGAAAGAGTGCCAGGCCTGAAGCCGGGAAGACCTGAGTTCAAATCCAGCCTCAGACATTTATTAGCTGTGTGATCCTGAGCAAGTCACTTACCCTTGTTTGTCTCAGTTTCCTCATCTATAAAATGAGCTGGAGAAGGAAATGGCAAACTGCAAACTGTGTCTTTGCCAAGAAAACCCCAAATGGGGTCATGAAGAGTCAGACACAACTGAAAAACAATGCCATTATTCTATGATTCTATTTATCTGCCCCTAGCCTTGAGGAAAAGGTGTACATTCATGCAATAGAGGAGTTTATTAAATAGGCCTGGAGTCCTAGGAGTCACCTAGGACTCAGTGACCCAGAGAGAAACCAAAGGAACCTGAAAATGGGTAATGAATACTCTGTCTCTTTATTTTTCAGTTTCCCAATCTGGAGAAGGGAGAAAAAGAATCTACTCTCTTTCTCCAGGGCTGGATTTGGAAGGTTAACAGGGTAGTACTAGCCATTTGCTCTTCAATGCTTCTGGACCAGACCCAATTCATTGATATGTCGTTGTTCCAAGAGGCCTTGCCATGGACCCACATTTGGCTTCTGTCAAGATCATAAGAGACGGGATACTTTCTCCCATAATCCTTCTCTCTCTAATGACTAGCAAAGGAGAAATTTGTATCCTAAGTCCCAGTCCTTTCTCTATATCCTAAAGTTGAGCTACTCTACATATTCCCCAGGGATTTCAACGTAAAAAAATGTACAACACAATATTCACAGCAATACTTTTTGTGATTGCAAAAACATGAAAACAAAATGGCTGAAATAATTGTGGCATCAAAATGTAATGGAATACTCTTATGTCATAAGAAGCAATGCATCTGAGAAATTCAGAGAAACAAGGGAGGAGTTACTTATATGAACTGAGGCAGAACAAAGAAAATAGAACTGAAAGAAGTTATTATATAATAACTTGTTGTTGTTGAGTCATTTCAGTAATGTCCAACTCTTTGTGACCCCATTTGGGATTTTCTTGGCAGAGACACTGGAGTGGTTTGTCATTTCCTTCTCCAGCTCATTTTACAGATGAAAAAACTGAGGCAAACAGGGTTGAGTGACTTCCCCAGGGTCACACAGCTAGTAATTATCTGAGGTCAGATTTGAACTCAGGAAGATGAGTCTTCCTGATTTCTGCTCTACCCACTGTGTCACCTAGCTACCCTATATAATAACTTGTTGTTGTTGTTCAGCCATTTTTCAGTAACGAAAAATCTATCCACAGAGCCATACAATAACTACAGTCATGTAGATGAAAGCACCACTAAATTGCTGTCTTACAGATTAATTGCAATAAACAATCTTGGCCCTAGAGAAAAGGAGTGGAAAAATCATTGGCTCTAGAGTATGAGTACTTAGAGCCAAATTGTGTCTCTGATGTTTACTTCCTATCTGACCTTTGGAAAGTCACTTAGCTTTCCTGGTCCTCAGTTTCCTCATTTGCAAAATGAGGGGATTGGATTAGATGGTTTCTGGGGTCCTTTTCAGTTCTAGATCTATGATCCTATAACAATATTTCTCTCCTCTTGGTAAAGAGTGAGAGTACTAAAGATAGAAGATACATTTTACATAGGTACATATATGTGTATCCTTATGAATATAAGGATAGATCTATATATATAGTATCTACAGTATCTATATACAATATCTACAGTATCTATATGCATATATACAGTATATATAGTTACAGATATACTATCAGATGCAGTTTCTTAGACATTGGGTATTACCCACATTTTATTTTATTGAAAGGCAAGATTCCATATTGGGGATATATTGGGAAATTATTCTAATATTCTTAGAGACATAACGAGAAACTATTGAGATGGGAGAAAGCTGAGCTGCCCTAGGCAAATAGGGACCATCAACACTTATTCTGTTCTCTGAGTAGAAGATGCCACATCCCTCACCAACCTCAACATAAATGAATGAATGAATGCAGGCATACATGCAGGAAAAAGCATTTAGTGAGTGTTTATTATTTATTAAGCACCAAACACTATGTTAAACACTAGGGCTATATATAGAAGAAGTAAGACAGGCTCTCCTCTGAAGGAGTTCACGTTTTAACTGAGGAAGACAACACATGAGGGAGAGCTCAGCTGTAAAGCAGATGGCAGGAACCTAGAGTCCCCAGGCTGCACCTAGGGGGCTGTCCCGCAAGAGCAGCCCATCACCGTTAGGAAGGAAGGACTGGGCTGATGGGCTGGAAGGGAGAGTGTATTCTAGGCTGACATGCAAAGGAAATCACATACTCCTAGTGGCATCATGTCCTTCTGCAATTATTATATTGTCTTGCTATTACATCAGTTTGAAAGAAACTGTTCCATACAATCCGGAAACTCGGGCTGGCATTTTATCAGCTAGATGAGAGCTGACGAAATTTTGCCAAAAGCATATAGGCACGAAGAATACAGAGAATCAAGAAATGGGATTTTTCATGAATTAGATTCAGTTCCAAAAATATTTACTCAGTATCTACTACATTCAGGCAGCTAGGTGGTTCAAGGGATAGACCACTGGGCCTCAGGTCAAGAAGACCTGAGTTCAAATCTACCCTCAGATGCTTATTAGCTGTGTGACCTTGGGCAAGTCATTTAATTTCTGTTTGCCTAGGAAGCAGAAGCTAGGTGGCTCAGTAGATAAAGTACTGGGCCTAGAATAAGGAAGAGCTAAGTTCAAATCTACCCTCAAACACTTACTAGCCATGTGACCCTTAACCTCTATTTGCCTCAGTTTCCTCATCTGTAAAATGAACCACTCCAGGATCTTTGCCAAGAAAACCCCAAGGACAGCACGGTCAAAGGAGTTAAGAAGAGTTGGACATGACTGAATGAACAGTAACAGCATCTACTGTATTCAAGGTTTTGTGCCGGATTCTGGGAATATAAAGGTAAAGAACTTTTGGGGTGCTTTTGTGTGTTCATAGTAGGGGGTATTATGGTTTAAAATAACTATTCTATACACATATGTGTCTGCAATACTTCCTGAGTGAAGGAAGGGGTGAAGAAGTATGGCTAGGGTTGGGGTTCCATATTCATGGGGGAGGAACACCAAAACAAAGGCACAGGCATCAGGGTAACCTCCTGATAGACTGCGGAAGTGGGGCAGGTAGTAACACTTATTGTTACCCTGTCAATGATCTCATCCTGGTGAGTTGGTGAGATCTAATGCCAGTAGTAGGAGCCTGGGAAAGATAGAGCCTATCTGAAAATTCAGGAGGGTATACATATTTGAAGGGTTTTAGTCATCATAGTAGAAACCCTGACTGGTGGTTTTGGGGTTGGGATAAGGCAGGAATCAAGCAAGATCGGAGGTATCTGCTTAGACACTGGGCCAGTAAGAGCATCCTGAGCATTTTGAATCCTTTATCCATGGATGTGAGAAACAGCATTGTGTTGAGTGCTAGATTTAGAATCAGGCAGACCTAGGTTCAAATCATACCTCTGGCACTTATTAGCTGTGTGATCATTGGCAAATCACCAACATTGCCTCAGGCAATCTTCTAAGATTATTGAGTTATAGAGGTTGGTGATTTGTTTTTTATAAAGAGTATTCCCACACTGATGAAATCACAGCTCTCTCTCTCGCTCTCTCTGTCTCTCCATCTCTCTCTCTGTTTCTCTGTCTCTCTCCATCTCTCTCTTTTTCCTCTCTCTCTTTCTCTCTCTCTCTCTCACATTCTCTCTCTTTCTCTCTCTCATACACACAGATATAAACTGCATGTATTATCCTTCATTCATTCAATAAACATTTATTGAGCACCCATGTGTGGATCATTGTGCTAAATGGGGGGAGGGGTATACACAAGATTCAATTCAATAAACATTTATTGTCTCTACTGTGTGCCAAGCACTGTGCTAAGCTATGGGGGTACAAAAAGAGGCAAAAGACAGTCCCTGCCTTCAAGGAACTTACAGTCTAATGGGGGAGAGAACATGCAAACAAATCTATACAAAGCAAACTATATACAGAATAAATAAGAAATAATACACAGAAGTAAGGCACTAAAATTAAAGGGTTAAAAAAGGCTTCGTGTTGTAGGTAGGATTTTAGTTGGGACTTAAAGGAAACCAGAGAGGTCAGTAGTCAGAGTGGAGGAGGGAGAGCATTCCGGACATGGGGGACAGCTGGACAGAATGCCCAGGGCCAAGAGATGGAGTATCTCGTTAACCTAACAGGGAGGAGGCCAGTGTCAGTGGGTTGAAGGATACATGTTGGAGGGTAATTGTAAGAAGACTGGAAAGGTAGAAGGGGGGTAGTTTATGAAAGGCTTTGAATGCCAAACAGAGCATTTTGCATTTGCTCCTGGAGGCAGTAGGGAGCATCTGGAGCTTCAAGAGTATGTGACTGACATGACCAGATCTGTGTTTTAGGAAAATCACTTTAATGGCTGAATGGAGAATGGATTAAAACAGGGAGAAACTTGAGGCAGGCAGACAAAAGGTATAGATGAAATACCATCCCTCTGTCCTCATCTCATGGAGTTTATATTTTGTTAGGGGGATATCTAACATTTATATAATACTTTTAGCTTAGCAATGTGCTATCCTTATGCTCAGGGAAGTAATTTTCTATTGAAATGCCAGTCAGAGCTGACACTCATATGGTAGTTTAAAGTTTGTTATTCAGCCATTCAGTCATGTCTGATTCTTTGTGACCCAATGGACCATCCTACGACAGTCCATGAGGTTTTCTTGGATACTGGAATGGTTTGCCATTTTCTTCTGCAGTTTAAGGTTTGCAAAGAACTTTAAATTCAGGAGGACCTGAGTTCAAATCTGACCTCAGACACTTACTAACTGTGTGACCCTGGGCAAGTCACTTAACCTCTATCTACCTCAGTTTTCTTCATTTTAAAATGGGGATAATGGCATCTACCTTCCAGGATGGTTGTGAGGCTCAAATGAGGTAATAATTGTAAAGCATTTAGCACAGTGTCTGGCACATTGTAAGTGTTATGTAAGTATTAGCTATTTTATTATCATTCTCATTTGAGCCTTACAACAGCCCTGGGAGATGGGCACCACAGATGTTATTTTTAAAGATGAAAAAAATGAGGCCCAGAGAAGTTAAATGATAAGCTTGTGTTCATAGGTGAGGCAGGATTTGAACTCAAGACCCATTAATTGTAGGTGCCCCCCCCCAAGGCTCTCTTTCCAGACCCCTCTGCTATTCTCCTCCTATACAATCTTTTTTTTGGGGGGGGGGAACAATCAGGGTTAAGTGACTTGCCCAGGGTCACATAGCTAGTAAATGTCTGAGGTCAGATTTGAACTCAGGTCCTTCTGACCCCAGGGCAGTGCCCTATCCACTGTGTCACTCAGCTGCCCCTACTTCCATACCATCTTGCTTGGTGATCTTGTCATCTCCCATTGATCGATTATCATCTCTTTGAAGATGATTTGCAAATCTTTATTTCCAGGTTTAATCTTTCTTCTGAGTTCCAGTCCCAAATCACCAACTGCCTTGGTGATGGATATCTCAAATTGGATGACCTCTAGGCATCTTAACCTCAACAGATCCAAAACTACAGAACTCGTTATCTTTCTCCCCAAATCCTCCCCTCACTTTCCTCTTATTACTGTGGGCACTCCCATCCTCCCAGTCATCTTCTACTCCCCACTTAACTCACCCACATATTGATGTGTTTGTGGGTCTTGTAATTTCTACCTTCACAGCATCTCTCTTCTGTATCCCCTCTGTTCGCCTCCCATGGCCACCACCCTGTTGCAAGCTCTTGCCTCCTCATACATAGACCACTGCAATAGCATTCTGGTTGGTCTTCCCGACTCTTCTTGTCCCATGCCAGCTCATCTTTCTCTAAGCTGCCGAGGTGATTTTCCTAAAGCACAGATCTGATGATGTCATCCCCCTAATCAATCAATTCTAGTGGGTTTGTTTTTTCTTTTTTTACCTCTAGAATCAAATATCAAGTCCACTGTTTGGCATTTAAAGAAAGCCCTTCACAACTTTGAGCATTCCCTAGTCTTCTTATACTTCAGTCCCCTCTATGCAGCCAGCCACCCTGGCCTCTCTGTAGCTGCTCATACAGAACACTCCATTTCTGGATTCCATGAATTTGCACTTGCTGTGCTCCATGCCTGAAATACTCTGCGTTTTAGCTTCCCTGGCTTCCTTCAAGACTCAGCTGAAATACTACCAGCTTCTGTAGGAAGACTTTCTCAGAGTTCCCTCCCTCCCCTCAACTCCCAATTTCTAGTACCTTCCCTCTGACATTTCTTTTCATTTATACCGAGAGAGAGACAGAGAGAGAGAAAGAAGGAGAAAGAAAGAAGAAAGGAGAGAGGAAAAGAGAGGAATGAAAAGGGAGAGAAAGAGGAATTTGAGAGAGTGGGAGAGAAAGAGAGAAAGAAAATGAAGGAGAGAGAAAAAAGAGAGAGAGGAAAGGACAGAAAGGAAAGAGAGCTGAAAGGAGGGAGGTAGAAGAAAGAAGGGGCAGAGAGATAAAGAAAAAGGTGAAAGGAGAGAGGGGAGAGAGGAAAGAGAGACAGAGAGAGAGAGAGAGAGAGAGAGATGAAAGGAGGGAGGGAGAAAGAGGGAGAGAGAGAAAGAGGGGGACAGAGAGATCTTGTATGTACATAGTTATTTGCATGTTGCCTTCCCCATTAGAATGTGAACTTCTGGAAGGATGGGACAGGTGTTTTATTTTTGTTTTTGTTTTGTTTTTTACTTTCTTTGTAGTTCTACCTCTTAGCATAGTGCCTGACACATAGTAAGTTCTTAATAAATACTTGTGACTAAAGGTCTGATTGTAAGTCCAACTCTCTTTGAAGTTGACCCTTCCAAAGCTTACCATGGCTCTATAATGTGACCAGAGGGACCAGGGACCAAGGGGAATTGGGGGAGGGAGAGAGGAGGAGTGGATACTGGTGTTAGAATCTTAGGGATAATGGTAACAGAGTTGGGGGTAGAAGACTAGAGAACTAGTTAGAGCTAAGGTGCAACAAGGCATCAGCATTGTTCTTGGTACCAGAGACAGTGGAAAAAGAACCCGCCTTGGATCATGGGACCTGTCTTCAAATTCTGCCTCTTCCACTTAAAATCTTCGTGACCTTAGACAATTCACCTAACTTTGATAGGCCTCAGTTTCCTCTCCTTTAAAATAAGGGTGTTAGACTAGATGGCCTCTAAGGTCGTTTCCAGCTGTAGAATCTATGCTCATATAATCCTATTAATAATGATAACTGACATCGTTTTAGTACATTAAGGCTAACAAAGCACTTTTCTCACAATAGCCCTGTGAGGTAAGCAGGACGAATCTCACTCCATTTTTTCAGACAATGTTCAACACAGCTGCAAAGGCAGAGATGAAACTTACTCAGGTCTTCTGTTTATGTCCCTTGGAATGGGAGGTGCCCTTGGGATCTGTCTGATCCGATCACACATTCACTCAGGCATCAGCATATTGTGTCCCCTGGGATTATACCAGAGGTGTCCTATCTATCCCCTGACAAACAGCCTAGCAGTCAAGACTGTGCTCTCTCTCTCTCTCTCTCTCTCTCTCTCTCTCTCTCTCT
>NW_020954585.1:67024-74025 GCF_900497805.2 Vombatus ursinus
TCTCTCTCTCTTTCTCTCCTCCCTCTCTCTTTTAGTAAATGAATAATACCCATCTGTGTCTTGGCCCGTGGCTGGTTGGAAGGGCTGAATCACTGCCTCTTTCTGAAGGACTTAAATATATTCGAGATGCTGTCACATGGACAGGCAATGGATTTGCTCAAATATTTGTGTTGGCAGCCTGGCCAGGGAGGTGGCTGATGGCCCCACAGCAAGTCAGCTCTGTGCCTGTTTAGCCTCGACTGAGCTTTACTGACCAGATTGATTCAGGGAAGGAGCAGTGGGAGAATGTGTATACCAGTAGGGGCCCCTAGTACCCCAGGGAGAGGGAGTGAGGACCAGAATTTCAGTCTTTGCTGAAATTCATTTTTCCCACTTTCTCCCCTCATTCCAATCCCTTCTTTTCTGTGTGTGTTTCTCCCCAAATTGCCTGAGAGAGGGGGAGGTAGTGATGTCTGTGGGATGAAAGGAGGGGAGGAGGGATTGGGGGAGAAACCCAGGGGGAATTGTTTAGCAGCGATTCACTGGGTCAATGTATTAGAATAGACTCAAGTCTATCAGCCAGATGGTGACTTCGGGAAAAAAAAATTGACACACCATTTCAAACTGATTTCACGCAAAGCCTCCTGAGAGGGGCCAGTGGGATTCTGACAATCAGATCTGTTGTGAATAAATATTACAAAATTGCCAATTACAGCAGGGATGTTTAAAATGTTTGACTGATTTAGGAGGCCATTCGTTTCTGCCTTATAGGTTGATGACAGAGCCTTTGATACCAATGAGTTATGGCCCCCAGCCTTTTTGACTTTACCCTGTACCAGTCCATCTTGACTTGAAGTGTTATACCAGGACAAGGACTAGGATTTCATTTTGACTATTTTTTCCCTCTTAACAGGGAAAGGAGAGATGCAGAGGGACATTTGGCTGGCTATTGATGACAAGGAATGGGGATGGGGCCAGGAGAGAGGGAAATTTTAAAAAAAACTGATTATAGGGTTTGAGGAAAAGGAAACCATGAGAGCACAAGGTCTGGAAAATGCGACTCTGTTGAAAAATTAAAAGCGGCGGGAATAATTCCCTCCCCTGCTAAGGCAGATTAAAAGGCAGAGAATGGGATTTGGGCTGCAGCAAGCCCATATGCAAGGTCGTTGGGCGATCAGGCTGGCTGCCATGGAGGGTCTGGCCACAGCCAGGAAGGGCGTGGGCACAGCCAGGCCTTTGTACAAGGCTCTCACTCGTGGAG
Organism: Vombatus ursinus; assembly: GCF_900497805.2. NCBI lineage: Eukaryota > Metazoa > Chordata > Mammalia > Diprotodontia > Vombatidae > Vombatus > Vombatus ursinus. Next base: position 68,265 of record NW_020954585.1, read on the forward strand.
CTGACAACTGCTCGATCTCCGAACAGCCCGTGGGGCCAGCCAGGCCTCTGGCCCATTGTCCTTGTCCTCCAGGGACCCTGGGTGTGGGTATCTGGTTGCTAGACAGATTCTGGGGCTGGCGTTTGGGTTACATAATTAATTAAGGGAGGGGGTGAAGGAGGAAGATAGGAGCATATGGGGAGGCCAGGAAGGAGCTGCATGCCTGGTCCCTGCACCAGGAAACCAAGGGAGAAAGGGTTCATTTTTTTTTTCTGCCCAGCAGATTAAACTAAAGAGGCAGCTTCCTTTTTGAAGATAGCATTTCTTTATGATGAGAGATACCTTGCCATGGCAGTATCTTCAGTTCCAAGGAAATCACCCAGTTCTCTGAGAAGGGGCATTCCCCTTCTCAGAAGATTGCCCTTTGGGCTACTTTTCTGTGTGTACAAAAGGGACAGGAACCCCCTCCTTCACCCCGACAGGGTCTAACACGAGTCCTGGGCTTAAAGAGAAGGCAGATGCCATATCTGCCAAGCTCTGTCATGGGCTGAGCAAATCCTGCTTTCTGTCCACCAGCTCTGCATTACCATCCAAGGAACTTCCCCTCATACAGGATCTGTCTCACACTAATGATCCCAGACTGCTCTGGGGTAACCAATCATTTTTCCAAAAATGAAGCTGATTAAAAACTTGTGGGGACAAACATGACCCAAAGTTTTCAACCAAACTCAACTCTAGTGTGGAAAGACTTCACCGGCTTGATGGAGAAGACATGGCTGAAATATTTGTGAACCCAAATGCTCATATGGAATTATTTTAAAATAAATGTTAAAAAATAGAAGGTTTCTCTGTCCTTAACCTGGTAAAGGAAGGGAGGAAAGAATCTCAGAGCCCCATAAAAAGAAAATTGCCCCAGAAATGGCTGGAGCGTCCCTCTTCCTTCTGTCTTTGCTGTCCCCATCTCTAGTCATCCTACTTTCTGGGGATTTTTTTGAGTGTCCTGAGATATACATCTTCCTCCTTCTCCATCTCCTGACCCAAGGGTTTATAGGCCTTAAGTTTACCTTCCTATTACTTTCCCCACACCTCTGTCAATGACAGTCCTCAGAAATGACAGTGAGATCTCTCAGCAGCCTTGACTCTTGTCCCCATCACAGCCAGATGGGAGGCAATGTGGTAATGGCTGAATTTGTAGTCAGAGACCTGATTTTAACTCATTGTTTCCTCATCTATTCAATATGATCTCTAAGGTCCCTTCCAGCTCTAAATCTATGATCCTTGGCATCATCTCCAACTCATGGAATATGTTATCCATGGCACATTCTGAACAACTACATAAATACAGAATCTTGGGTTAAGCTAGGACCTCAAAGATCATCTGGTCCCATCTCCTACCCAGTATGAGAACTGTCTCTTCAATGGCCCAGATAGAATGTTGGACTCAGAATCACAAAGACCTGGGTTCATACCTTGCCTCTGACCCCCAGTAAGCTGTGTGACTTGGGGCAACTCACTTTATTTCTCTGTAAAGTTTCTTCTTCTATAAAATGAGAAGATTGAACTTGATGGCTTTTCAGAGCCCTTCCAGCTCTAAATCTAAGAACCTGTAATTGATTGGTTGTTGTTGATGATGTTGTTGTTCAGTTGTTTTAGGCATGTCTGAGTCTTCATGACCCTATTTGGGGTTTTCTTGGCAAAGACACAGGAGTGGTTTGTCATTTCCTCCTCCAGCTCATTTTCCAGATGAGGATACTGAGGCAAACAGGGTTAAGTGACTTGCCCAGGGCTACACAGCTAGTAAGTGCTTGAGGCCAGATTTGAATTCAGGAAGATGAGTCTTCCTGACTTCAGGCCCAGTACTCGATCACTGTGCAACCTAACTACCCATAAAGGAAGTAATATAGTGTGAAGCCTTCTTTGTTGTTCACTCATGTTAATCTCTTCACGACCCCATTTGGAGTTTTCTTAGCAAAGTCACTGGAATGGTTTATATGATTTTGTTTTCTAACTATAAATGTATTTCAAGGTTCTTTTATCTGCCTTCTTTTCTACTCTCTTTATTCATTCTTCTCTTTATGCAGATGGTTTTAAGATCTTTATATCCATCCCTGTCTCTCTTCTGAGTGTCTGTCCTATATTACCAACTGCCAATTGGACCTTTTCACCTGAATGTCCAATTGGCATCTCAACCTCAATATGTCTATGATAGCACTCATTATCTTTATCCCCAAACCCACTTCTTTCCCTAATTTCTTTATTTCTGTCAAGGTTACCACCATCTTTCTAGTCAGGTTTCTTGTCAATTCAAACTCTACAATCCCCCTCAACTCCCAGAGCCCCTAACCTAATTCAGGCCCTCAGTATCTCTCCCATGAACTATTGTAATGGTTTCTTAATTTCTCTCCCTGCCTCTAGTCTCTCTCCTCTCTAATCTGTCCTACATAAGGCTATCAAAATCATATTCTTAAAAGTCCAAATATCCACTAGCTGTGTGACCCTGGGCAAATCACTTAACCCCATTGCCTAGCCAAAAAACAAAAACAAAAACAAAAAAAAAGTCCAACCATGTCACTTTTCACTCACAAAACTCCAATGGCTTGCTCTAGCACCTAGGATAAAATATAAACTCATATGTTTGGTATTTAAAGCCTTTCATAATCTGGCTTCAGCCTACTTTTCCAGACTAATTTTGCATTATACCACTTTATACCATGCTGCAATCCAGCCAAATGCTCTTCCTCATACACAACAATCCATTACCACCACCATGCCTTTTCCCATGAACCCTCGCTTTATCTCCACCTCTTAGAATCCCTAGCATCCTTCATAGCTCAGCTAACATGCTATCTCCTACCTGAAGTCTTTTAGCTGGTACTACCCCCAAAAAGCTATTTTGTACTTACTTATATGTGCACACTTTTCCCAGTTTTAGACTGTAATCCCCTTTAGATGAAGGACTGTCATGTTCATGAGTTTGAATTCATCCTTAGACACTTAATAACCGTGTGAACCTGGGCAAACCACTTAACCATGTTTGCCTCAGTTTCCTCATCTTTAAATGAGCTAGAAAAGGAAATGGCAAACCACTCCAGTATTTCTGCCAAGAAAACTCAAAATGGGGTCTGAAGAGTCAAACTAAAAGACTTAACAACAATCTCCAATGCTTAGGACAAGAAGCCTTTCCTGATCCCCTGTAATGCTAGTGCCTTCCCTCTGTTGATCATCTCCGATTTCTCCTTGTACCTTTATCTCATATATCTTTTTTATCCATGGTCTTTTGCATGTTGTCTCCCTTGTTAGACTGTGAGTTCCTTGAGGGCAGGGATTGTCTTTAGCCTTTCTTTGTATCCCCAGCACTTAGCACAGTGGTTGGCACATAATAGACCATAATATATGTTTATTGACTGAATGACTGACCGATATAATCAGTGTTTAATAAACGCTTGTTGTCTGATTAATTTCCACGCTCCTCACCACCCTAACCACCATCCCTGAAAGCCTGAAGGTTGTCAATGTCCTTCTTAACTGTGATGCCTAGAATTAATCACAGCATTTTGGTTATGGTCCAGCTATGATAAAGTACAGTGAGATAGATTCTCCCCTCCCTTGACCTGGGCAATGTGCTTCTATTAATGCAGCCTAAAATTAGTCCTTTGGGCAGCCACATCACACTCTGGATTTACATTGAAATGGCAGCTCATTAAAATCCCTAAGTCTCACAACCAAGTGAATGGAAAAGGGATCCTGCTCTATTACTTAAGAAGGGAGAAACACATAGAAATTAGCCAGAATGCTTTGGTCAGGTTGTGTTAAGTGTTCTAATTAGCCAAGAGAGCCAGGAAACACTATCATTCAAATTCTGGTACTATTACATATGTTTCTCAAATGTCCTTTCTCCTACTTCCCTTCTTCATAAACCCCATGCTTTAGTCAAATTGGTCAGTTCACCATTGCTGCTGGCCTTTGAACCTCTCAGTCCTAAAACCCAATGACATGCTCTGTACTTTGCAGTCTCCAAATCATTGTTGACATTGTTCTCTCCCCCCACAGAATACCCTACTTAGCCACTTCTCAAAATCCCATTGCTCTTCCTTCAAGTCTCAGCTCAAATGGCACCTCCTCCAAGTAGCCTTCCCTGACCACCCAAGCCAAAATGATCTCTTTTTACCTCTGAATACAATAATCTACCTCTCGCAAAGCCCTAAACATATTCTTCCTTGTGTCATGGTCCTGTGGGTCCCTATCTCATCCCTCCTAACAGATTTTAAGTGCCAAGAGGGGAGGAAGTGTATCTCATTTCTTTTTCTGAGTGAACAAATGAATTGAAAAGCATTGATTACGCACTTAATATAACCGGTAGATATGATTATTGACTTCCTGTCAGGATCTTTGAAAAGAGAGGAGATAGGTCACAGGTAGAAGTATTATTTTTCTTTTGTTGTTGGTGATGTTGGTTGTTTGCTTTAATTTAAATGTGTATTGTTATCTTTCGTTCTTACATCACCTTGACTTCCAGATATATCCAAATGTATCAATTTTCCCAAATGTACCAATGGAGATAAAGAGTAGAGTCTGCATTCTATAGTCCAGTGAGCTGAATGTCGGTACTTGGAATTATGTGTTCTCATCCCATTTGGTACCTACCATAATGTCTTATACCTAGTACATGAAGGTCAATTTAGAAGAAAATTCTTAGTGCAAGATTTTTAACCTAGGGTCTGTGAACTTTGGGGGTGGGAGGAATGGGAATTTGATAACAGTATTTCAATATATTTGATTTCCTTTATAATCCTATGTATTTAATTATGAACAAGTCGTGGCATATGATTGTGATGAAATACTATTGTGCTCAGAAATAATGAGCTTAATGATCCTAGAAAAATATGGAAAGATTTGCATGAAATAATGAAGAGTGAAATGAGCAGAACCAAGAGAATATTGTATACAGTAATAGCAGTATTGTTTTAGAAATTACTTTGATCAAATAAGTCATTTTGACTATTCTAAATATCCAAATTAACTATAAAGGACATATGAAGAAAGATCTTATCTGCATCCAGAGAAAGAACTGATAAAATAGAAGTATATATAGAATAATTTTACATATATGTGTGTATGTGTATATATATATATGTATGTGTGTATACATATATATAAACATATATATTTGTGTCTAATGGTAATCATCTGGGGGGGGGAAGAAAAAAGGAAAAGAAAAAGAAAAAAGAAATTTACATGATAACTTTATTGTATATTTAAAAGGAATAGCAAGTTGTACATAATAGATTTGTGGTTTCATGTGCAATCATCTTTTTTATTGTACTATGTTATAGAAATACTTGTTTTATTCCATAAATTAAAAATAAAATAAATGTAAAAAACAAACAAACAGTATGCTGAGTAATCCATAGGCTTCACCAGACTGCCAAAGGGGTCCATGGCACACACAGAAAGGTTCTAAACCCTCTGCTCTAATGGAATGTGTCAGGATTGGTCCTGTAAGGCTTAATATCTTTGTCAGTAGTTGGATAGAGCCATGCTTACCAAATTTAGAGATGTTGCAGAGCTAAGAGAGAAAGGGAACATATCAGATGAGAAGACCCAAAAAGGGCTCAACTGGCTAGAACATTGGCTCAAATCTAATCAAATGAAATTTGATAGGGATAAATGGAAAGTCTTACATTCAGGTACAAAAAAGTCAATGTCCTAAGAAATGGGAAAGATGTGATTAGGTAGTAATTCAGCCACAAAAGAACTGGAGGTTTAGGCCACCACAAGCTCA
>NW_020954585.1:74035-87015 GCF_900497805.2 Vombatus ursinus
AGACTGCACTAAGACTTTTGGGACACTTTATACAACAGGTTGGATTAGCTAAGGTATAGTGCTCAGCCAAAATGGCCTACTTGGGGTTCCCTAAATCCAATATTCTATTTCCCTTTGCTAATCCACATCCCCCACTGAAATTACTTTGTATCTGCTTTGTATGCAATTTTCTACGTACATTTTCTTCATGTTCCCATCACCACCACTATCCCCCAATAGAATGTAAGCTCCTTGAGGACAAAGACTGTTGGGTTTTTGTATTCCCTGTGACTTGTACAGCACCTGACACATTGCAGGTGCTTAATAGGTGCTTCTTGAATGAATGAACCAATGAATGAAAGAGGGAGATGATAACCCTCTAGTACTCTATAGAGTATGATACCACATTTGGAGTAGGTATTGTATTGGAAGAAGGATATGAATAAACTAGAGGGTATTCAAAGAAGGACCATCAGGATGATGGGCAACTAAGTGGCACAGTAGATGGAGTACCAGCCCTAGAGTCAGGAGGACTTGAGTTCAAATCCAGCCTCAGACACTTCCTAGCTGTGTGACCCTGGGCAAGTCACTTAATCCTGTTTGCTTCAGTTTCTTCATTTGTAAAATGATCTGGAGAAGGAAACGGCAAACCACTCCAGTATCTCTGCCAAGAAAACGCCAAGTAGGGTTGCAAAAAGTTGGAGCCAACTAATACAACAAGAAATCAGAAGGACGCCCTCCTAAAGATCATGGTGTACAAAGACTGGGTGAAGAAGCTTGGGCTGTTCGGCATTCACAAGACAAGACTTAAGGCAGGCATGATGGCTGCCTTCAAGGGTTTGAAAGGTTAGAAGCCAAATTAGGCCTGTTCTGGCTTGGCCCCAGAGGACAAAACTAGTGACAACGTGTGGAAATGGAAAGAAATAAAACAAAACCGTATTTAGGCTCGCTATAAAGAAATCTGTCTAACAATTAAAGCTGTCCAAAAGTGGAATAGGCCGCAACGGGATGCAGTGAGTTTCCTGTCGTTAAAGGTCTTCGGGATGGCCACTTGTCAGGAATATAGAAGAGATTCTAGGTCAGACTAGATGGGCCCTGAGCTCTCTTCCAACTAAGATTCAGTGAATACTGTAAGTGAAAACCGTCTCAGAGTAGGCAGCCCAATCAGATTTTCAGGCCAGACTTGGGGTGTTCTCCCAGCATGTTCTTCAGCCTGACTGCTCCCCACCCCCTGAACCAAGAAAGATAGTCAAGCCGTGTTGCCACTGACAGGGGAAGAAGCTGAGCTGTCTGTCTTCCCCAAGCTTATTTTCCATAATAGGTTTAAAATCTTAATGGATGGTCAGCTTAACACATTAGCCGTGTCAGATGATTTAGCATAAATTAACTCACACTGGCAGAAGGGCTTTAAAAATATATCTTTCAGTCCTTCCCACCCTCAACTCTCTTTAAAAAAGTGTTCACCAGACCTTCCTCTTGCTCCTTGAGACAAAAGGGCAGCAGCCACTGACAGAAGCACGGTGGAGGTATTGGCTGGGTAGCTTTGCATTTTTTCCCAAAGTCTCCTGGCCCACTGCCTGATTTCTTTGGGTCCCTGTCTAATTTCATCTAATCCCCAGACTAGTAATTTTACATGGCTGAATGAGTTCTTTTCCTAAATTGGAATCCAGGTGTCAAGGTGATTAAAATAATTCAGTCACCCATCATTTCTTGCTCCCCCTCCTATCCCGTCCCCGCCAGCCACCTTCCATCCAGCACTCACATTTGAATGCTACACAGAATTTGAAAACTCTGCAATTTTAGGCACAATAAAAATAATAATGCCTCACATTTGTATCATGCTTTTTACTCTCCCAAAGCACTTTTACACATACCTCATTCTCTCCTCATAGCCTTCAAGGTAAAGGTCATTATTAGCCATATGTCAAGGATGAATGGATACCTAGATGAATGGATGGATGGAAGGATGAAAAATCCTGTATGAAACACTTACTATGTGTCAAGCTCTATGGATACAAACACAAAAGCCAGATGGTCTCTGCCCTCAAGGAGCTTACCTTCTAAAAGTGTAACATATAGGGGAATGGTTTCAAGAAAGGGATGTTTTGGTTTACAAAGCCACTAAGATGGTGAATGGAGCCAGGGGAGTTGATTGACATACTCTAATTTTATTACCATTCCCAGAAGAATAGATGGAAAGTAGGACTCAGTGGAAGAGGAGAAGTGTATGTGTTACAGCAGTGGAGAGAACAAGAAAATGGCCAGGGTGAAATTCAAAGCATGACTGGAGCTAGATAGAGTGGGCCATGTGACTTGTGCTCACACACTCATTAATCAGGAAAGTTCAAATGAGGAAACTGAGACCATGAGAGGCTGAATGACTTGACCAAGGTCATACACCTTGTTCAAGGCAAAAACAGGATAGCATCCAATTCCCGTGACTTCCAACTCAGGGCTCTTCCCATTAGATCACACTGCCTCCAAGGTACCTAAGAGTATCATATTTGTTTGAGAACTGGAAAAATGGTGACAGCATTAGAGAGATGGGAAGTGATAAAGCATCTGTGTAACACCTGTGAGTCTTTTCCAGCTCTCGCTCTTAAATATCAGCTGTCAGGAAAGGTAACGGGAAGCTTGGGGTGCTTTAGCTTCTTGCAATGGACCAGTGTAACCAAGAGCCTCCCAGGTCACCCAGGTTCATGAGAACCCCTTGTTACAGCCCTTCTCACCTTCAGAGCACATGGCAACCCATAGAAAGGAGCCCTTTCCCTTTTTCACAGCCTTAACCCTGGAACCAGAGGCTCTGACCCTCCCGTACCCTTGCCTGGGCTTCCCCCCTCCTGGCTTTTAACATGTCCAACCTGAAACTTGATCCCGACATGGAACGTGTCCATCCGTGGGATCCACCTGCCCCCCGTGTGATGGCAATGTCATGGTGTGTGGCAGCCAGATGATCAAGGGAATCCTGGAAAGGGGTGGGGACTCCCCTGGGCAGCTGCCTGCTTCCATCTTCTTCGATGCTTTTCCCAAAGGCATATGTGAACCGGCCCTTGTCATCACCTCAGTAACCAAACATCTCCTGGGCCTGTTTTTTTCTCTTGTTGTTTTTCATTGGGATTGTCCCAGAACCCTACCTCCCTGACCCTAGGATTTCCTACAAGGCCGCCTGAGACACTAGTCATCTCAGGACTGACAGTGATACTTGAAAGCTACTATCAATCTTCTCTTCATTTCTACTCCCCCAAGTCCTTTTCAGCAGCTTCTAAATTCTTCAGCTTCTCTCTAGAGCCCAGGGGCTCTTAACCTGGGGTCTTTGAATTTGTATGTTTGCTTTGCTATTTTCTTTTTCAATATGATGGGTTTCCTTCGTAATCCTAAGTATTTTGTTATGCACTTAAAAACTTTATTTGGAAAAAGTGTCCTTTGTCCTTGCCAGGCTGTAAAAAGGATCTATGGCACAAGAAAGGTTAAGGATCCCTGCTCCAGGCCTAGGAGGTCTCCTGAAAGCTAGCCACTATCCTTCCTTTCCCTTGCCACCACCCCCATCCCCACACTCTACACCCACCCCCCCAGATCGGTTCAGCTGCACTACAGATGAAAGGAGGACCAAATCTGCTAATCTGCTGGACTGGGGTGGGGGTGGAGGGAACTGGGGACAAGGGGGTTGGAAGCAGGGGCAGGAAAGTCTCGGAGACACTAAATCAGGTTGCATGGTCATTAGCTCCAGGAGTGTCAGGAGGTTAAAGGGTAGGAAGGTGAAGACAGGAAAGGTCATTTGTAACATTACCCAAAGTTTCCGTCCTCCCACAGCCTCATACCAGTTCAGCTATGACTCCTGTGTAAGGCAGAAGGACCTACCCATGTTCTCATAGCCAGCAATTAACACTCAGAGCCAGTAAAGGAATCCAGCTCTCCTTACTCCAGCCACACCATCCTTACCACTGCACCACACTACCTTTATTGAACTAATCTTTATTACAACTTGAAAAGATTCAGAGGTAAATAATACATACAATAGAAAGAAGAGCATTATTCAAAATTACCTAGATTCTCATCATGACTTTGCTACTAATTGGCTCTTTGATCTTGGGCAAGTCATTTAATTTTTCTGGGCCTCAGTTTCCATATCTGTAAAATGAAGGCATTGATCAAGAGGTCCCTTCCAGATACAAATCTGTGATCTACCTACCAGTTGTTTCCTCATCATGGACTAGTGGAAAAAGAACTGAACTTAGAGCAGGGGTATACTGGAGCCAGCTCAAATTTTTAGTTTGAATGTTTTACATCCCAAAAATCAGCAAAAGCTACAAATCAGGGCTTGATTTATTGTTATTTCAAATGTCTAGGATAATAAAATGATGGGGAAAATGTTAATAATGTAGATTATTAAAAGCACAATCTGCATACATTTTTCCCCCACAGAGAACCAGTTGTCAATCACTTACAGGAACACTCCTTAGAGTCAAAAGATTTGGGTTTAAGTTGCATGTCTGTGGCAGCTAGATGGTGCAGTGATAGAGTGATGAGCTCAGAGATAGGAAAAAGAGTTCAAATCTGACCTCAGACACTTAACTAGCTGTGTGAACCAGGCAAGTCATTTAACCTTTGTGTACCTCATTTTCCTTGACTGGAAAATAGGGATAATAATAGTACCTACCATACAGGCTGGTGTGAAGATTGAATGAAATATGTGTAGAACTCTTAGCACAATGCCCGGATGCTTATTCCCTTCTCTTCCCTCCCTGTTACTTGAAGGCTGTATAACCTTGGGCAATTCAACTTTTCTAGCATGAGTTCCCTTCTCTATAAAATGGGATGAATAATAATCCACCTGCATAAAAGCAGAGATCTGTATCAGATGAGTTCTTGAGAAGACTCCCAGCTCTAAGTTCTGTGGTTCTACTTCATTATGGTTGAATAAGATATAGAGGTATATTTGTGTTGAAGGAAAAGTACACCAAAGCTCAGCACCATTCTATTTATTTTTATTTTTTTAGGTAGTTGGGGTTAAGTGACTTGCCCAGGGTCACACAGCTAGTAAGTGTCAAGTGTTTGGTCTGAGGCCAGATTTGAACTCAGGTCCTCCTGACTTCAGGGCCGTTGCTCTATCCACTGCACCACCTAACTGCCCCCCTCAGCACCATTTTAAAAGAAATCCCTATGACTTCAACCTTCCTCTGTCCTAGGCAATCCCCATCCTCACTAGGCCAAAACCTAGGATCTATTGGACCTTTACTCCTATCTTTCTCTCATCTTTATTCTTTCTCTGACTCATCATTCATTTATCCACTCAACGAGCATTTATTATTCCAGGTAGCAAGCAAAGCCATGAGAATATGAAGACAAAAAAGGAATAACTCCTTTCCTCAAGAGCTCATAATCTAATGGGGATGGAGAGGAGAGGAGAGAAGGAAAGAATATACCCACAAAAATAATTAAATATGAAGTTGACAGTACTTTCCAGGGAGGAAGGCACTACTAACTGGAGAAAGCACTACAGGCTTCTAATAAGAGGTGTTACTTAACCTTGGTTTTGAAGGAAGGTAGTGATTCTGCAAGTTGGGGGTAAGGAGACATTACAGACATGAAGTACAGCCTGGGCAAAGTCACAAAGACTGGAGATGGAATGCCATGTATGGGAAACTGCAAGTAGATTCATCTGTCTGGACCATAGAATGGGTGAAGGGGGTTGGTATGAAATAAGTCCAGAAAAAGAGGCAAGAGACAGATTATCCTTGGGAGCCACTGTTATTTCTTGAATAGGGGAACCACGTGGTTGTATTTGTCCTTTAGGAATATCAATTTGGCGGCTATGTGGAGGATGAACTGGAGACGGGAGAGGCAGGAAGCAGAAAGACTAATTAGGAGGCTATTAGAGGCCTGGAAGACTTGGTAAGAAGTGATGAGGACTTGACCCAAGGTGCAAGCTGAGAGTAGAGAGAAGATAGATGTGAGATATTTTGTAAAGATAGTATTCACAAGACTTAGCAACTGATTGGATATAAGGGGTAAGGGAGAGGGAAGAGCAGAGGATAACCCTGAAGTGGTGAGCCTGAGTAACTGAAAGGATAAAAATCCTCTCAACTGAAATAAGGAAGTTTGGAGGAGGAAGACAGGGGAGAGAAAATGAGTTCTATTTTGGACAGGTTGAATGTGAAATGTCCGTAGGTCATCCAGTTGGAGATGTTTAAAAGGTTAATATAGGACTGGATCTCAGAAAAGAGTCTAGGGCTATATATAAAGATCTGAATTATCTACATAGAGATAGTTTTTGAACTCATGAGAGTTGATGAGATCACTAAGTGAGAGACTGTAAAGAAGAGAAGAGAGGACCCATGCAGAGCCTAGACCTATGTGTAAGGGTTGGGACATGGATGATGATATAATGAAGAAGTATCCAGAAAGATAGGGGGAGACCCAGGAAAGAGTAATGTCATGAAAACCCAAGGAGAAGAAAGTGTCTAGGAGAAGTGCGTGGTCAACAGCATCAAAGATAGTTAAAATGGATGACAACTAAGAAAAGGCTGTCAGATTTGGCAAGTAACAGATCATTAGTAACCTTAGAAAAAAAGTAGCTATCAAATGTTGAATGATGAGGTGGGAAGCCAAATTGCAAAGACTTGAAAATAAATGAAAAGCCAGCAATTCCACTACTAGGCATACATACATACATACATACATACATACATACATACGTATATATCAAATGAGGTCAAAGATATAGGAGAAAGAATATATATGCAAAAATATTTATAGCAGCACTTTTACTTGTAGTGAAGAACTAGAATCAAAACAGGTTCCCATCAATTACAAAATGGCTGAATAAGTTAATGTATAACCCACTCTGCTTAGTGTCTGGTACATAATGTACTTGTTGATTGATTTATTGATTGACTGATTAAGTATATTAATGTAATTATTGCACCATATTATTGCACCATAAGAAATAATTAAGGATTCAGAGAAACCTTGGAAGACTTGTATGAACTGATATAGAGTAAAATGAACAGAACAAGGTGAATAATTTACACAATGACCACAATAATATAAAGAAATACAACTCTGAAAGATAAATACTCTGAACAACGCACAACTTATCATGACTCCAGAGCACCGTTGATGAAGCATACCTCTCTTGACAGAGAAGTGATGGGCTTAGGAATTAAGAACAAGACACACATTTTCAGAAACAGTCAGTGTATTGGTTTGTTTTGCTTGACTACACTTATTTGTGTAGAAGGAAAGGTATCTATCAGGAAAGAATGGGGGAGAAGTGAGTACTTAAAATGGTACCAAAAAATAAGAAAAGAAAGAAAAGAGTATCAGCGAAATATTTTTAAAATATACAGAAAAAAGCAGATGGCAGTTTAGAAGGGGCCACAGACAAGCAAGTACTTTTGTTACCATCACGTTAAATTTAATATACATTTAAAATTTTATGTTACAGAAGTTCACAGCTTCATATAAATCCCCTTTTCTGTTCTTTGTACTCTGAAATATTCATGTTTGTTGATGTCTAAGTTCATAGTAAAAGAACATTTTTTTGAAAGAGAAAACAAAAAAAGAAATGAATGGGGTACAAAAAAGTAGATGCAACCAATGTTGACAGCTTTTCCTAGGAGCTAAAACTATGAAAGGAAAGAGACATAGAGGAAGAGAAATTGAGAAGATGATAGGATCAGGGGGAACTTTTTTTTAGGGATGAGGAAGGTCATGTTTGTCAACAGTAAGGAAAAAGCTAGTAAAGGAGGAAAGCCTGAAAACTGGGGAAAGGAGACAACTGAAAAGGCAAACTCACTGAAGATATGGGAAAGGATGGGATCAAGGGCACAAGGAAAGGGGTTACACCCCCTGTCAGTGGTAGAGCATGTGGAGAACGAAGTAGAAATGATTGGAAGCTTAGAGTTGGAGAGAAGAGAGAAGACAAGATGGCTAGTCCCAATTACATATGAGGTGAGCTCCTTTGTTGAAAAAGAGGGGAAGGAGTCGGGTATGGAACCCAAGGAAAGAAGGTTTGAGAAAGCCATTGCAGGAAGTGGAATCAATCAGGGAAGAGTAGAAAGAGCAGCTTGCAGCAGTGAAGGTTCAGTTGAGATGTCATAGCATGAATTTGCAGTGGACTCAGTCAGTATGACTTTGCAGTTTCTTCCATTGTGATTTAGCAGCATAGGTATAGAAACCCAACTAAAGAAGGTAGGAGTCATCCAAGGCTGGATCTGGGAAGGGATGAATGACAATAGGACAAAAGGGGAAAGGTACTCTAGGGTAAAAGATATGTAAATGAATGAATGAAAAAAAAAACAACTAAAGCATTACCTATGTGCCAAACACTGTACTTAAGCGCTAGGGAGACAAATAGAAAAAAACCAAGATGATCCTTGCTCTCAAGGATTCCACATTCTAATTAGGAGACAACATTAGAATATGAGTTCCTTCAGAGCAAGGATGAGTTTTTGCGTTTTTTTTTTTTTATCCCCAGTGCTTGGCATATAACCAGTTCTTAATAAATGCTTGTTGACTTACTGATATAAGAGAGTCCAGCTACAGAGAAGAAGGAAAGGCAAAGAGTCCCAAGGCTTCAGAGGCAGAGCAGATAGCAAGTTTGGGTCCTTGGGGTGCACCAGCAGGTCAGATGACAGTGCCTGGATGGTGAAGCATCAGGGAAGATGGTAAAGCCTGGAGGGTCTTACAACACAGTGGAAAGAAGTATGGCAAGGCCTAGTGGTTCTCCATCTTACTGGAAGGGATTGTAATTGGTGACTCTGAACTCATCCTAGTGGTTTACAATGGGGTCAAGCTTTTGAAAGGAGGAAAGTAAAGTCAGAGTAGGTGTTAGGGTCTGGAAAAGCAAGGAGGTGTGGAGTGATAGGAAGTTTTGTTGAGGACAAAGATTTAAGAGGTATCACAAGGAGAAATGAAGAGATAGGAGGTTATGAACAGATGAAGGAATTTCAGAGGAAAGTCATCACTAGAGCCCAACTTTGGAAGAGACTGACTTTTTTCAATCAGTTCAATGAATGACTTCCCCAGGGGGAAAAGAAGGGTTGAAAGGAGAGGAAAATTGTGCCCCCCAAAGTAGGTAAAGAAAGTAAAGCTATGATTACACTGGTATAGGGAATTCCCAGGTGAGGAAATCCCCTTCACCACTTAGTTCAGCAATTTCTCTGTAACTTATAAGGAGTTGTCTAGAACACTGAGAGATCAAGTAACTTGCCCAGGACAGAATGATTATTATCTGATTTGGGTCTAGAACAAATTCAGGAAGAGCATCCTCTCCTTTCTGTTATTCAGTTCATATAGCCAGTATGCATCAGAGGCATCACTCGAACCCAGGTCTTTCTGACTCTGAGGCCAGCTCTCTATCCACTGTTTGATGATGCCTCTAGATTATGCCCTTTTAGGTAAATCACAAAAATGAAACATACCAGATTCCCTTCTCCTGGGAGAATACTACATCTAGAGTTGTACCAGAACCAGCTCCTACTGCCTCAGAAGAGCAAACATCTATGCCTCATAAATCAGCAAACACTACAAACCAGGGCTTGGTTGAAGAGTGTGTTGATTGCTTAGACTTAGAAAGACATGAGGAAATGTTAATATGCAGATTAAACTTAAAGGTGTGTCCTATATACATTTTTTTTTTTTGGAGAGTCAGTTGTTAACCATTTACCAGCACACCTCTCCCATACAGCAGTGTCCAACTGGCCCAAGAGAGGTTGTCAGTTCACCAGTCATCCCCACCTAAACCCACACCCATCAGCTTTCCAGGAGTGTTGTCTGCATACAGATGTATATTTGGGTTATTCTCTAGTCCTTTCTCAGAGCCAGAGCTGATAGGAATATTATTCATGGGGACATCAACTTCACCTGCTGAGGAAAAACTGAATAACAGAAAGGGGATGGGGCTTTTTATGATTTCATTCCAGAGCCAAATCAGATAAGAATAATTATCCTCTCCTGGGATATTAGGTTGCCCCTCCCCACTCCCTGCAGCTGACAGCTGTGTTATTGGTTGAATCACTTGGGTCCAGAAATCAAGTATTAATTGTTCCTGTATCTTGGTGACTCCAGGAATAGCAGTGAATGGCTCTTTCTGGAGATTCAAGACCATTTATTTTCAATTGCTGTTACAGACATGATTCCAGTGGATGAGACCAATTAGAAAGCAGGAAACACACACACACACACACACACACACACACACACACACACTCATATGCCATCAATAACAATAAGAACAAGGAAGTTCTGGACATAGTTTATTAATTTCAAATAGTTTATTAATTTCAAATCCTGAGCTTTTTAATCAAATCAACAAATATTTCCTGAGTATCTACTATATGCCAAGACCTGGGGTTGGGAGGGAGGGTACAATGATGAAGCCTTCCAGGAGGAAATTTATTGGAGTCTGTTTGGGGAATCAGGAAAAGTTACCTTAGGAAATATTTCCATGGGAGTTCCAGACAATAATAAAAGTGTTGTCACAAGGCAATATGATCAGTGTCTAAAGAATTGTTTAGACTTTAAGTGCTGAAATAATCCAAATCAATCAATCAATCATCAATCAACAAACATTTCTTAGGCACCTATCGTGTTCCTGACACTGTGTAAGGGAGAGATTGCTGTGACTCAGCTGTTTCGTAGCAGAAAGAAGATCAACTTGGAATGAGGACCTCATTGGAGTCAAGAGACTTGGGATTGATTCCTAGCTCTAAACCAAGCTAACTGTGTGGTCTTAGACAAGTTCCTATGAAGTTTAGCTTTTTTCATCTATAAAATGGGGATAAGAATGGTTGCATAGAACCCATTTCACATTGGTTGTTACGGCTCTGTTACTTATTAGCTGCATGACTATAGGCCAATCACTTAACTTGTCTGAGCCTTCTGTTGTTCAGCATTTCAGTAATGCCCAACTCTCCATGACCCCATTTGGGGTTTTCTCGGCAAAGATACTGGAGTGGTTTGCCATTGCCTTCTCCAGCTCATTTTACAAATGAGGAAACTGAGGCAAACAGTGACTTGTCTGGGGTCACACAACCAATAAGTGTCTGAGACTGGATTTGAACTCAGGTCTTCCTGACTCCAAGCAGGGTGCTCTGTCCAACGTGCCACCTACCTGCTCTGAGGCATAGTTTCCTCTTCTATAACATGGGGACAATAGTAGTTCCCTGTAGTATCTACCTCAAGAAGGGATTGTGAGGCTTAAATGAAATAATACTTGTAAATTCTTTGTAAAGCCTAAATTGTCCAATAAACGCAAGCTATTACTACTGAAGGAGATAGACCCTGGGTAGGGTCTTGAAGGATAGATACAAGGGCTTGAATACAAGCACTGCCTAACATGGTGTCTATTTCCATAGGATCCCTTAGAGTAATCACAAGGACTAACAATGAACTCCAACTTCTTCCACAGGACCATTCAGCCTCCCCATCTCCACTTCTTTCTGCCTTCAAGCATGAATGTAACTAGAGAACAATTATATTTATATAATAATAGTAATAATAATAAACAGTAATAACCTGCTAAATAGCAAAATAGGGTTTGCAGAACACTTTATACACATGGTTCCTTTTGCTCCTCACAAGAACTATGTGTGCTGGGTGCTATTAGTATCCCTGTTTTACTCTCATGAGGAAAATAAATTTGAGAAAGGTTGTGACTTTGTGTTACACAACAATTAACTGTCTCAAGCAGGATTCAAATCCTGGTCTTTCTACACACTGGCTCTCATGTACATAGGAACATAGTGATAGAATTTAAACTAGTTATTCCTCACCCCCAGGAATTCCTAAAAGGGGGCTCCTTTATTGTCAGAATGATGGGTGTTCTCACCACAATACAGAGTCAGTCATCACAGAAGAGATGTTTGGGGTCAGGAAGACTGTCTCTGTCTCTCTCTGCCTTCATCTCTATTTCTCTGTCTGTCTCTGTCTGTCTCTGTCTCTCTGTCTTTGTCTCTCCCCCTCTGTGTGTGTCTCTTTCTCTTCTCTGTGTCTTCTCAGTGTCTCTTTGTCTCTGTCTCTTTCCCTCTCTTCCTCTTCTTCTTCTTCTTCTTCTTCCTCTCTCTCCTCTCTCTATCTCTGTGTCTCTGTGTCTCTGTCTCTGTCTGTCTGTCTGTCTCTCTCTCTCTCTCACACACACACACACACACACACACACACACGCACACACACACACACACACACACACACACCTGGGTTCTTCACCCTCAGCAGCCAGGGGTCTCTCAGAGGGATTCCTTGTTATTTTAGCCAGGCTCCCAGAGGCTGAGCTATATTTGTTAGTGCATGAGCCAAGAGTTGTAAATAGGTTCTGTTTCCCTCCCCCACCCCTACTGGCTGGCCCTTTGAAACAACCCAAAGGGTAATTAGGAGACTATTTCTGAGAAAGGCTAAGCCTTCCTTCCCACACCCCACCCTTAGCCAATGAAGGTCTCCCAGAATGAATTTTCCTGTCATGCTGCAGGAGGTGATCTGGATTTGTATGCAGCAGTAGGGTCCCAATGGCTGGCAGCTTGAAAGCTTACTCAGATACTCAGGGTCATCCTTCAGAACATTAATTCTCATCAGTTAATCAACAAATATTATGTATCTACAATGTCCAGAACCTTTTTTAGAACACAAAGATGAATAAGAAATGATTTCTGCCCTCAAGAAGCTTGTAACCTATTTGGAAGACAAGACAAAAGCATGTGAAAATTAAATTATTACTATTACTACTACAACTACTAATAATAATAGCTAGCATTTATATAGCTTTAAGGTTTTGTAAAAAAAAAATTATTTATGTATGCCTTTTCATTTTATCCTTACAACTACCCTGAGAAGTAGGTGCTATTATTATCTCCATTTTACAGATGAGGCAACTAAGGATGAGAACGTTTAAGTGATTTGCTCAGGGCCACATAGCAAGTATCAAAGGTCAGATTTAAACTTAGGTCTTCGCATCAGTCAATCACCACCCCCCCCCCCCCCCCCCCCCCCCCCCCCCCCCCCCCCCC
>NW_020954585.1:87115-109161 GCF_900497805.2 Vombatus ursinus
CCCCCCCCCCCCCCCCCCCCCCCCCCCCCCCCCCCCCGTCCCCCTCCACGCCCCGCCTCATGGAACTTGCAAGTCCAACAGTCCAACATTGCTCCACTGACCCATGAAGCTGCCTAATACAAAGTTAAAATAACCATAGAATGTGTGGATGGGAGTAATGTCCAAGAAACCTGTAATGATGAGAGGGAATCAGATTTCAAAGATCCTTAAATACAAACAGATGAATTTTTATTTGATCCTAGAAGTTATAGGGAGCCATTAGAATTCATTGAGGGCTGAGGCTGACATGGTCAGACCTGAACTTTAGGAAAACAACTTTGGCAGCTGTGTGGAAAATGGGTTGGAGTATGTAGAGATGAGGTTAGTAGAGTAATTAGGCAATGAAAAAAGCAATAAGCACTTACTGTGTGCCAGTTACTCCACTCAGTGCTAGGGATACAAATATCAGCAAAAAGATAGTCCCTGCCCTCAAGGAGTTTACATACTAATGAGGGAAGACAACATCTAAAAGAGAACTGAAAAAAAGCAGGATGGTGGGGGAAAGAGGAAGATACCAAGTTGAGGTGGAGGTGGGGTATTTATAAGATATCCAATTCAAAACATTTAATAGGTAGTTTGTAATGTGGGACCATAGCTCAAGAGAGAGAATAGGGTTAGATATGTAGACCTGGGAGCCATCTGCAGAGATATGGTCATTGAAACCATGGAAATTAATAAGATCACCAAGTGAGACAACAAAGAGAAAAAAGAGAAGAGTACCTAAAATAGAGTCTTAGGGGACACCCACAATTAGTGGATATAATATGGATAAAAAATTCATTAGCAGAGACTGAGATTAAATGGTCAGGAGAACTGAGAAAGTGGTATCCTGAAAACTCAGAGAGCAGAGAGGATCCAAGAGAAAAAGGTGATCAATATTTTCAAGTGTTTCAGAGAATTTTTAAGAAGGATGATTGAGGAAAAATTCATTAGGTTTGGCAATTAAGGGAGGACTCATTGGTGATTGCAGGGTGAGCAGTTTCAATTGAATCATGAGATCAAAAGTGAGATTGTAGAGTGTTTAGAAGAGAATGAGAGGGGAGGAAGCAAAGTCACCAAGAGTAGATGACTTTTTCAAGGTTTAATACTCTCTAGTAATGCAATGATGGGCTAATATGTCACTACTCCAAGATAAATATGCATCATAACCAGGGATCGCTGGAAAAAAGCATCTTAACACAAACTCTATAGGGGGAATTTTGGCCATCATGGCTGGGTGATTGAGGAAGATAGAGGATTTCTCTGAATGAGAAGTAAATAGTAAAATTGTATTTTCTGATGTCTGGTCAGTCTAAACACCGGGAAACAAGCAAATATCCGATCTCATAGGCTCACATCTATGCATATAAGGATAGTTAGAAATTTATGTTGTTCTTCAGATTATACCATCTAGGTCAGAGGTGTCAAACACATGGCATGCCACACTCAAGTAAAATTGGATTAAAATATAATTGGAAAATATTTAACAAAATGAATAAAAATGCAATAAAACATGGATAACATTACATCTTAAAACTAAGTCAGTATGTGGCCTGCAGGGACATGGTTTAGTGATCCCCATTTCTATTTCAATTTGATCACTTTTGTGATGTCATTGATCCTCTGCGAGGAGGAAGGACAAACAACAAGAAGACTGAGTTTGACACCACTGATCTATGTAGTCATCTGCCAGAGGCACAGTATAGTTTAGCAGAAAGAACACTGGTCTGGGAGTTAGGACATCCCCTAGGAAGGCTGTTTCTATGTAGGAAAATGGATGTGACGGGTCAGGAGTTGTCCAGCACAGGGAGGCTGGGGAGGAAGAATTTAGAAGGTATGGCTAGCTACACACAACCAGGCAAGAAAACCAGCAAATAACTGAGGAAAGGTGAAGGCAGTAACTTGAGGAAACTGTGGAACTCACACACTCTTTGTTATATCGGTAGCAAATGCTGCGGCCTGAGCTAGCCCTGGCCACATCTCTCTACTCCATCACTCTCAGAATGTGGTTTGGAACCTGGCAATGGTTTGGCTTCTGTTCTGGTCAACTCTTTATGCCTCTGGACCCCTCTACTCAACAATCTGCATCCGTGGTTACCAAGTATGGCTAACTGGACGATTTTTCTGAGCACTGGATGATGCTTCTGCAAAGACCCTCCTGGCTTTGGAGACATCTGAATACACCATGAAACCCTCTCAGCCTCAGCCTATAACAATTACTATGGCCATAGGATCATAGAATTTTGAGCTGGAAGGGACCTTAGAGGTCATCCAATCCAACTCCCTCATTTCACAGATGAGGAAACAGACTCCCAGAGAGGGAGAGTGATTTGCCCCAAATCACACAGGTAGTAAGTAACAGAGGTAAGATTCAAATTCAAGTCTTCACTCCAAACCCAGGGCTCTTTCTGCTATAAGATGGAACAAAAGTAATGTATGCATTTGTTTGCTTGACTATGCATATTTGTTGCAAGAGGTGATTTTTTTCCCCCTCAATTTTCTGAGGGGCACTTCTGAGGAATATTAGAGATAGGGCTGTCAAAGAAAAAGAAGAAAAGAAAGTATTTGAAGCATTTTTAAATGCACAGAAAAGAATAATAAGTGCTAAGCCCTTTACAATTATTATCTCATTTGATCCTCACAGTGACCCTGGGAGGCAGGTGCATTATAATCCCGATTTTAAGGGGATTATAATATAATAGAGGCAAACAGGAGCTTGGACAGGAGCACACCGCTAGAAAGTATCAGAGGGTGGATTTGAATTCCATCTTCCTGACTTCAGGCCCAACACTCTCTCCACTGTACCACCTAGCTGCCTAGGAAGGCCACATGGAAAAAAAGACAATCAGGTCAGCTTTGAAAGTTGCATGTTTAACTCTTCATATACTTAAAAGAAAAGCAAGCTATATTAAGAGATTCCTGGTTCCATGTACAATCTTTTTTTTCTCTTCTGTTTCATATATAGAAATTCCTGATCTATAGCATCCCATAGAAAGGCATAAGAGGTACTATTGGTAACTCAAAGCAGTATAAGAAATAACTTTCAGGGGAGTCTATGAAGTTAGGACTATTTTCATAGTAATACTAAGATGCTTTTATTTCCAATAATTTAAATTCCAACATGTTCTGTGGGAGTTCTCAATAACGTTTAAGGGTATAAGGGAGACCTGAGACCAAAAATTTTGAGAACCACTCATCTAAATGGTACCTAAGAT
Organism: Vombatus ursinus; assembly: GCF_900497805.2. Classification (NCBI taxonomy): domain Eukaryota; kingdom Metazoa; phylum Chordata; class Mammalia; order Diprotodontia; family Vombatidae; genus Vombatus; species Vombatus ursinus. The sequence goes on from NW_020954585.1 coordinate 90,349, forward strand.
TTCTTCCAGCTATTATATCATATTATTTATCTCTGAGGTTGGAACCAAAAAGGTTGAATAAGTTTTCTGTAGTATGCCTAGGGGTAAAGGACAGCCTGGAATTTCCCCTTTTAGCCTAATGGAGCATTTCCCGGATAGAGCCTCCAGAAGAGCCAGCCTTGCACTCAAAGCCACTGTTATTCATCCTTCATTTTCTAAGAGGATTAATGACCATTGACTTGTGCATGAATTGGGTTTAAGTGAGACAGAGTTGCACAAAGTTGTTAGCCTTACTCTCTCTTCCAGAGTTATTGAAGTCCAGGTGGCAAGACAAAAGTGAAGATGACTGGTGATGGCCTAGGATGCAGTGGATGACTCTGACATCTTAGATGCCTGACCAAGCTCTAAGCACTCAACAACACCTGCTTTCAGCCACCTTCATGGCTGGTTATTGGAACAAATTGTTCTTATCTGCCCATTCTGCTGGGGGAAGTCTTCACATGCTCAGGGTAAACTTTCCCCTAACCTGAAGCTATTACAAAGTTTCCTCAGTGGTACACTGCAATCTCTAGGGAGGTTGGGAGAGGCAAAGGCTTAAAGAATGACACTGTTCCACATGGCAATGAGGAAGAGCTGAGCCCAGGCCATGAGGTAGACTGACCCCAACCCCAGGAAGAGGGCAACTTGAGGGTCAATTCCCTACAAAAGTCACCAGGCAAATGGCCCAGTACCTTCTAGAGGAGTTTATCCTGTCTATAATTCCTGAGTCCCTACATGGCACAGTGGATAGAATGCCAGGCCTAGAGTCAGGAAGACTCATCTTTCTGAGTTGAAATCCAGCCTTAGACAATTACTAGCTGTGTGACTCTGGGCAAGTAACTTAATGCTGTTTGCCTCAATTTCCTTGTCAGTAAAATGAGCCAGAGAAGGAAATGGCAAATCATTCCAATATAATTACCAAGAAAACTCCAAATGGGGTCACAAAGAGTCATATATGACTGAAACAACTGAACAACAACCCTTTTTTATCAACTATAGTCAAAATGTTTCCTTGGCCTAAAAATTCTCTCATGCTCTTCTCTCTTCAGTTATAGAATATAAGCTGCTACAGGGGAGGTATTGCCTTGTTTTAGGATTCTTATCCCCAGTGCCTAACACAGTGCCTAAAATATTATGGGCACAAGCATTTAGTAAGTGCTAAAGTCAGGCACTTTGCTGAACACTGAGAATAAAAAGCAAAAGCAAAAATGGTTCATGCTTTCAAGGAGCTCACATTCTAACTGGGGAGACAACATAGTACATACACAGTACACACACAATCAGTACATGTCCTGTAGGACAAATACAAAGTAGATGGAATAGAGACTCACAGGAAGGGCTCTAGAGGCTAAGGCAATGGATTTTCAGGAAAAGCATCTTGCAAAAGGTTGAGTTGATTTTCAAAAGAAACTAGGAATTCTATGAGTTGGAGAAAAAGAGAAAGCATTCCAGCGGGGTGGGGGGTGGGGGTGGGTGGAGAGAGGCGACCAGTATAAAAGCATAGAAGCAGAGACAGAGTACCATGTGTGAAGAACAGCAAATAGTATGGCTGGACAGGAGGGTGGAACAGAATAATATGTAAGAAGAGTGGAATGATAGGAAGGGGCCAGATAGTGAAGAGCCTTCAATGCCAAACAGAGGAGTTTATGTTTGATCCTAGAGGTAATAGAGACCCATTGAAGCTTATTAATTGGGGATTGGAAGAGGGGAACTTGTTCAGACCTATCTTTTAAAAAATGCCTGTGGATATGAATTTAATTGAATTCATGAGCATATGCCTTATTTTCCCCCAAGACTATAGCATCCTAAAAAAAAAAAAAAGTAGGGTCTGTGCTTTCTCTTTCCTTCATATCCCAGTGTAGCACTAGGTACCTAAAAGATCCTTGGTAACCATTTTGAGCTGAGTTAAACTAAATAAATCCTCATTGAATTTGATTGAGTTGAACTAAGTTGAGTTGAGGTGAGGTAAGTTGAGTTGAGTTGGGTTGAGTTGAAGAGGCTACTAGTAATAGTCTAAAGGGTCTAAGATTGGACCATGCTGTCAGTTCCTTCACAGACCATGTAACTTTGGGCAAATCACATCACCTTTTCTTTTCTAGGTAAAAATAAGGGAGTGAGAGTAGATGGTCATTAGAGTTCCTTCTAATTTGAACATGACAAATAACACTTTTTAAATATAACAAAGCTTTTTAAATACAAGCTCCAAACCCTAGATTAGCTGAAGTACTTATAGAAAGCAGGTCAACACAGAACTGTGTAGGAAAAAGATCATAAATGGTAAAGTTTTATTTTAAAATTTTCTCTCCCTCCCCCCCCAATATTCTCACCCATAACCTTAACTAGTAATTTTTGTGTCTGGGGTGGAAGAAGGTTTAGAGAAGGGAAATTCAACTTCAGTATAGATGTGTGTATGTGGGGAGGGAAGCACTCCCCCAAGACATTGAGATGTTTCTATACTGTTGAAGTTCTAGCTGTTTTGGGGCAGGGGAGGGCACATTCACTAAAAGGAAAAAGTGGGCCCCCAGGGAGGAAGCCACTGAGGACAGAGCTCTGTGGGCAAAAGCTCAGCTGGTGTGTGTACATGAGTATGTAGGGATGGGAGTGCCCCAGGTCAGTGCTTTAGGTGCCCCATGAATTTCAGCACCCTGCAACAAAGTCCCAGTTGCCCTGACCTAGTTACAGATCTTTACTGCCCCACTCTTCTTTTTGGTAATTCCCACTGTATTCATCACAAGACAGTCTTCAACTAACATGAAAGACATCATCAACCTTAACTAATAATAAGGAGCCCCAGGAGCAGGCAAAAATAGAGCTGTTCTTCAGGGAACAATCTTTCCTGTAGCCCCATGCTTACATGCTTTGGGGCACCTAGTATTGCTGGTCTTAGATAGTAACTCAGGGAGGTAATTCTAGTGAGGGATAAGGAGGTAGATATAATATCTTGTAAAAAAAAAAAAAAGACTTGAGCCTCATAAGCATACAATAAGCCTAAAACTCTCCTACCAAAGATGGGTCTGTCTACATGCCCTTTCCACACTCCCTGCAATACTCTCTGGTGACTTTCATTTTGAAAGCTGTCCTCTATGTATATCTTACCTGATTTCAAAAATATTGAGAAGAATGGCCAAGGCTCTGGGTCCCTCTAACCTCCCTTCAGGGATGTTTCTGTGCCATGCTAGAGATGACCCTGAAGAAAGATTTGCTTTCAGTACAGTGAAAAGAGAGATGCTTTGCGAGTGAGAGGACTTGAGCTCTGGTCCAAGTTCCATCATGGACTCACTATGTGATGACATACTAGCTGTTTCCCTTCTCAGGGACCTCAGTTTCCTCATCAATAAAATTGGGAAGCAGAGCTAGATGGCCCCAAAGATCCCTTCTGTCTCTAGCATATCCCCCCTATCCTTCCAGGGAGTTGGGCTTTCCAAAGAATGGAAAAGACAGAACACTTGACTCCCTCCAGTCTTGCATCTGTCTTGAGGCTGTCCCTAATACCCTCCTCAATATGGGGGAGCCAGGCTATTTGACTAAGGACCCTCCCGGGCATCGGCCATGGGCCTCAGGCCCGACCGATCGAGGCCACAATAATTGCCAGTCCAGAGAGCACGGAGCCACTCATGTTGGCAGGATAAGAGTGTCACCAGAGAGCGTTGTCCGTCCCCTCTCTGTTAAAGCAGAGATAAGGCAGGGATAAGTCTCACTGGGACATTCTGCCCTATGATGTTATTTCATGCCACATCACCTAATAGGTGTATTTTCACACTGCTTGCTACTGCTGTGAGGTTCTGCAGAGGCTTCTAGGCAAGCTGACAATCTCACTATATGGAGAATGGAATAGTGACGGCTAATTGATTTTACAGCAGTTCCGAAGGACAGACAATGAAAGTACCATCAATTTAATCCACTATTTAATGGTTCCAATTTAGCCTCTGTAAATGCTCACTAAACTAATTTCTCTGGGTTCAGCAATCTGAAAAGCTATCATATCTCTAATCTCCTTCAATATATTCATCTGGAAAAGGGAATTTAGCCAATTCTGATGTGCGGAGATGATCTGTTAGCACAGTGTAAATGTTTATAACACGGCAATCTAGTTCGTTTATAAGGATATGAAAAGTTTTATTGGGGAGGGCACTGGAGTGGAACCACGGGATAATAGGCAGTTACCCAGCAGTCTCCGGGAACCAGGGAGCAGGCAGGCATGCAGAAAAATACTAGGATTTACTTTAATCCTAAATTGTAAGCTAAAGTTCTGCCCAGTACACAATGCACCTGGGACTTTGGTGACACAAAGGATCCTGTACCATCCCCCTGCGACCCACACTTTCCAGCCAGACCATGATAGCAACTCCAATTTCTTTCCCCTCCCTTCACAAAGCCTGAAAATGAGTTTCAGGGTGGTGGGGTAGGGTGTTTTTTTTAAGCCCGCATTTGTATCTCTCCCTCCGATTAATAGGTTCAGGGCGGAGAGGCCGATGGAGTCTGATACCAATCTGCCCGTGCTCCTAGGGGTCCCTTTTGGATGCCTTCAAAAGTAATGTGTTTGCAGAGTTGTATCTAGCAGGACCCAGCCAGGGACCACAGAAGAGTCACGTTCTAGCCTTCTGCTGCAGGACTCCCCCTTGCATTTGTAGGCCTAGAGGGATTTATTTGTAAGGAGCTGTGGTGACCAGCTGTTCTCCATCTCTGTGGATGATGGGGTGGGAAGGGGGTGGTGGTGTAAATTACAGCAAGAGGGATTTAGGCTAGAGACAAAGAGCTTCCTCACCAGGATGGTGGCCCTACAAGATTTCTCGAGAATCACCTTTGTTGCTGTTATTAATTTTTTTTAAAGTATGATTGTAATTTATTATTAAATTACATTTATGTGTGTTTATTATTAATTTATATTGGCATAAGCACTTGTTATTCTGGTTAATGAAGACAACTTATATTTAAATTAGCGATCTTGGGCTCACAAAAACACTTTGTTCATAGCAACCCTGTGACACAGGGAAATTGCATTTACTTAAGAAAACATAGTACTTCATAGCACACAGTAGGGGCTCAAGAAATGTTCCTTGTTTGATTGATTGGCAGCCCCTCTGGACTCCCACCTGGAGGCAAGGGACTGGAATAAGTCAGAGGCTCTCATACTCTTCTAATTGGGAGCAGGGCATTCTTTGCTCTGGTCTGTGGCTTATGGTTTTGTTTTGTTTTGTGGTGGTGTGGTTAGTAACAAAATTATTCAGGGCAAACCAACAGGCTCTAACTGCTCATTAAAATGGGAATGGTTCTGGAGTACATTGTTGTTTTTCTCCCATAATATGTTTACAGAAAATATCCTCAACAACATCAACACTGATGTTAGGTAGGCTGGAAATCCAAAGTAGTGTCAAAAGGGTCCTTGAATGGGCATGTATTAAGCACATATGTTCCAGGCACTGTGCAAATCCTTATTCTTGCAAATGAGGATTTCAAACTGACCATCCCAATGGGGGTTTTGCAGGCTAGGGAAAGCAGAGTTAGCCCTTGTCAGAACCCACAACATACCCATCCCTACCCCTTGGGGGTGTTGTGTCCATGGTCCTGAAAGGGCTTACCTATCAGACCACAAGCACTTTCCAGAACCCTCCAAGGCTAATAAATAGTCTGTGATCCAGGCAGCAGTCCTCTGGCTACCTGCAAGGCACCTTCAAAGAGTCATATACTGAAAGACTGAGAGCATTTTGTCAAGAGACATACTTTAACATGTGTCTATATCAGGTCAAGATTCACTTCTAGGCATCTGTAATTAATAATTTTAGTTCCTTTGACCAGCTCTATACTTAGGAAAGAATATTGATGTCAAATGAACTAAATTTGTATGCCGCTACATACACACACACACACACACACACACACATACACACCTCCCAAATGTGGTGGTTAAATCTGGGCATTTTTCACAAATATTGTTTGTTTTTATAGCCAGCCCATGCTAGTGCACCACATTGGAAAGAGCGTGAGACTGAGTCAGAAGACTCAGGGTCAAGTCCTACCTCTGTTACTTACAACTTTGTGTAAGCCATCTAACGAACTTTATCATCATCCGTTATAAAAGATGGATAATAAAACCTGACCCACCTGCCTCTTATGATTGTTGTTCTTTCATCCTTTCTTTCTTCCTTTCTTTTTCTTCTTTCTTTCCTTCCTTCCTTTCTCTTTTTTCCTCTCTTCCCTTTCTTTTTTCTTTCTTTCATTCCTTTCTTCCTCCTTTCCTTTTTTCTTCCTTCCCTGTTTCCTCCCTCCCCTGTTTCCTCCCTCCCTTCCTTCTTTCTTTTTCTCTTTCTTTTTTCCTTCTTTTCTTCCTTCCTTCCTTCCTTTCTTTCTATCTCAAGAAACTAGCACATCACCTGATACATAACTAGGTGCTCAATAAAAGATAGTTGAATTGAATTGAACTAAATTAAGTTTAAATGTAATTGAATTAAAATGAACTGAATTGGAGTGATTTGAATTATTATGAGGATCAAATGAAATGACGAAAGTGGAAAAAACATTTTTTACAAACTATAAAGTGCCATACAAATACATTACTATCATTAATACCTTCAGAGACCTGGGACAGAATTATTGGACCAGTATAGACTCATCTTTATAAACCAAGGGAATGAATACTGAGGTTCAATGCGTACTTAGTATGAAATGCCATCAATTGGCTACATTATTTGAGTTATTCATTAACCAAATGAGTTATTTATTAACAGTTGTGAGACATTCATGAAGAATTCACCACAAATAAGAATAAAAACCAATATGAATTGTTGGGGAAAAGAGAGAAAAGGGTTGTATAAATTCCATATGAACTTGAATAGATATAAAGGAAACCTTGATGGTCAAAATATAGCCTACCTAACTATAGATGGTAAAAATAAAAATAATACAAATTTACATTTAGATCAAGTTTACAGAGAGATAGCATGGTGGGGTGAATCCTGTGCCAGGCTTGGAGACAAGAAGACCTGGTATCAAATCCTGTCTCTGACATTTACTAGGTATGTGACTCTAAACAATTCACTTAATCTCCATGAGCCTCAAGGAACTTCCTAAGTATATAAAATGAGAAATGACAAAATCACATATGTTTTTCAACACACTTTCCTCACAACCCCAGGAGGTATGTAGCACAAATGTGATCTCCATTTTGCAGAGCAGGAAACTGAGGCTCAGAGACATTAAGGGACTTGCCCAGTGTCTCATGACAGGAATGTCACTTCTCTGTTTCCTTTCCCTGGCTCTTGCTGTCTAGGTCTCGGCTGACAGATCATGCCAGTTACCTGGTTGTGTTCCCTTCATCAAGGAGTCAATTTTCCCTTCGTTGGGTTTCTATCCGGCTTTGGTTAAAAACAGTGTCAGGCATGGAGATCATCATTCCAGGATCTTTGTGGAGAGGAGTGTTCAGGTCAGATACCTGGCATTCAGTCACACCTACTAATTCCCAATTGGCCTAGAAACTCTATTTCACGTCAGATTGACTACAAATGAAACCGAAAAGCTACAAAATGGACTTCTACACTCATATACACACAGAGGCACCCCCTTCGTGTAATTTATAACATGCCAGGTACAAGTGGCCAGAGCAGTTAGAAGATGAGGCCAGAGACAAGCCAACATTGCAAACTATATATACACTCTGAGCAGGCTTACATCAAATACTCATTGTTCAAGCAGCATTCACAAGTGTGGCAAACAGCCCGGGGAATTTTTTTTTTTTTTTTTTGGATCCTGAAATTCAAATGTGCTCAAGTTACCAAATAACAATGACAGTTTTGTCTTCTTATAACACTTTATGGGTTGGGAAAGATTTTCCTCAAAACAACCCTATAAAGTTATTAATTCATTATAATCTCCATTTGATAGTAGAGGAGACTAAGTCTCACAGAGGTTAAATGTCTTATCATAGAATTTAGAGCTGGAAGGGACCTTAGGGTCCATCTTATCCAACTTCTTCATTTACAGATGAGGAAACTGGGGTCCAGTTAAGTCTTAAGTTGAAACAGTAGTAGAAGACAGCTAAGTGGTACAGAAGATATCGTGCAGGACTTAGAATCAGGAAGACTTGAATTCAAATCTTGTCCCAGATACTCCTTAGTTGTGTGACTCTGGACAAATTACTTTGCTTTTCTGTGCTTAAGTTTCTTCATTTCTAAAATGGAGATAGTAGTAGCATCTACCTCACGGGATTGTTGGAAGGATCAAGTGAGTTAACATATGTAAAATGTTTTGCAAACCTTAAAGAGATATATGAATGCTAGCTATTATTATTATTATCATTATCATTATTGTTATTATAGGCAGGTCTCCTGACTCCAAAGGTAATGGTCATTCTACTGTGCCATGCATGCTTGTGGCCTAACAATTAATAAAGTGTTAGAGTCAAAATTTGAACCCAGATCTCCTGACTCTAGCACGCTTTTTATTATACCCTACTACCAAGGATGGAGAGGGGGATGGAGAGAAGAGAACAAGGGAAGGGGGAAGAAAGAGAGAGAGAGAGGGAATAAAGAAAGAAGGGGAGAAAATAGGAGTAAGGGGAAAGGGGGCAACTAGGTGGGCACTAGGTGGATAGAGCACTGGGCCTGGAGTCAGAAGACTCATCTTCCTGAGTTCGAACCTGGCCTCAGACACTTACTAGCTATGTGACCCTGGGCAAGTCATGTAACCCTGTTTGCCTCAGTTTCTTAATCTATAAAATGAGTTGGAGAAGGAAATGGTAAACCACTCTAATATCTTTGCCAAGAAAACCCCAAATAGGGTCACAAAGAGTTGGAAACAACTGAACAAAAAAGAGAAAAGGAGAAAGAGAGAAAAAGAAAAGAAGAAAGGGGGGAGGGGAAGGAAAATGGATGGAGGGAAGGAAGAAAAATAAAAGGTAGAAAGAAAGGAGAAAAAGTGAGAGAAGGTAGGAGAAAAAAGAACAGAACAGAAAAAGGAATAAAAAATTCAATTGCATCCAACAAACACTTATTAAACCTCTACTGTGGCTGGGGTAACTAGATGGGTGCTACAGGCACAAAGATTAAAAAAAACAACACCTCCTCCCCTCGAGGAGCTTACTTTCTCCTGGGACAATTCAATACGTGCACAGATAAATAACTACAAGATAGGGAATGACAAGAGCAAGGGAGCCATCCTACAGTGTTAGAGGAAAGTCTGAGAAGGGAAAGAGCACTGAGATGGATCAGAGAAAGCTTCACATCTGAATGACACTTGAATGTAGCCTTGAGGAGAGATAAGGAAAGAAAGAGAAGAGAACTCATATCTGTGTAACATAGCACCAACTGCTAGGCTAGTAAATTTGGTAATGACTGGTACCACTTGCAATTAGGAAGACTTAAGTTCAAATCTTACCCCAGATATTCCTTAGTTGTGTGACTGAACAAATCACTTAGTTGTTCACATCTTCAACTACCTTGTCAGCCTGCCCAACATCAAGCCAATGGCTATCTCCCTACCAGGGCTGATTTAAGAAATCCTATCGTTGACGGCCTCTTCAGGGAGGACACACACACACACACACACACACACACATGCACTCCACTCACCAAGAGTGCACATGGTCATTTACACTTACACAAAGCAAAGTCACATTGTGAAATCCTTCCTGACAGCCCTCCCCTCCCCCATTTCCCAAAAGTCAACCATGTGTGATATTCTAGCTCTTCTGGACATCGTGGGCCATTTTGCTAAGAAGGAGCTATAGTGTCTCACAAGGCTAGGGGTGGTCCATTGGACAAGTAGGACATCCATATGATGTTATTCCTGATACCTGGGAAGGTTCCCATTTTACTCCCCATACCTAGTGCACCTTTTCACTGATGCCTGAAATGCTTTTTAACTGGAGATAAAGCCGTTCCTTCCACAATCAGAGATGGTTCTTTAATTACAAATAATAATCAACCTCTGTTAAACAGTAGCTGCATGATATAATAGAAAATATGTTAGAATCAGTATCAGAAGAGAAAGAGGTTCAAATCCTCCCTCTGATGTGTGCTAGTGATTTAGATTTAGAATAGAAGCTTCTTGAGGGCAAGGCCTTTTCTTTTGGCTTTGGGAGCATGATTGTCTTTCACTCTTGAAATTAACTCCTTCCTCTCCTTTCACATTTTAGAATTCTTTATTGCCTTCAAAACTCAACTTAAGAGCCACATTCTATATAAAACCTTTCTTGACCCCTCTTCTTCTATTGCTCCCCAAATATCTTGTATTTATTTTGTATACACTTATATATACACGTTATCTTTCCCCAATAGATATAAACTCCTTGAGTGTAAGGATTGTTCCACTTTCAGATTTAAATCCCTACCCTGTAGCATAATGCCCAGCACATCATAAGTGCTTAATAAATGCTTAGTGGGTTGGACTGAATTATAGACAAATCATTTAACTTCTCAGTTTCCTCATCTGTATAATGGGTGTGATGATTCTAAAGCACCTGGGTGATAAGGTTGTTGTGAGGATCAAATGAGATAATGTACGTGCAGTACTTTATAAATCTTAAAGTACTAGCTATACACATCTCAGCTATCATCATTATTCAACTTTGGGTACCAGATAGTTTGCAAAGAGGTTTCCCATTCATAATAATAACTCATAATAATAGCTGAGGTCCATGATCATATATGATCCTTACTACAATAGGTATGTTGCAGTGGTTCTGTTCTGGTTCAGTCTACCTAGTAGCAGGAATTGCTGGTTGTTGTTATTCACTCACATCCAACCCTTTGTCACCCTATTTGGGGTTTTCTTGGCAAAAATCCTGGAGTGGTTTCCCATTTCTTTCTCCAGCTCGTTTTACAGATGAGGAGCCTGAGCCAAACAGGGTTAAGTGACTTGCCCAGGGTCACACAGCTAGGAAGGGTCTGAGGTCAGACTTGAATGCTGGTCTTCCTGACTCTAGCCTCAGCACTCTATCCACTGCAGCACCTAGCTGCCCACAACAGGCATACTATCCCCATTTTACGCAAGAGGAAACTAAGTCTCAGAAAGGTTGAATGATTTGCAGCCCTGACCAGAATCTACGTCTTCTGAATACAAATCCTGTGCCTTTCTTTTTGTTGTTGTTGTTGTTGGCAAGGCAAATGGGGTTTGTCCAGGGGCACACAGCTAGTGAGTATCATGTGTCTGAGGCCGAATTTGAACTCAGGTCCTCCTAACTCCAGGGCTGGTGCTCTATCCGCTGCGCCACCTAGCTGCCCCTATCCTGTGCCTTTCTGATGGCCCACACTGCTTCTCTCCACAGTGACATTCAATTTTAGGGTTATTAATATTAACAATAATAATCGTCACATTTATAAAATACTTTATGGTTGAGTAAACATCTTCCTCATTAAAAACTCTGCATGTATTATTATCTATACTTTACATATAAAGAAAATGAGGCCCAGAGAGGCTAGGTGATTTGCCCAGTGTCACACAGCTACTGAGTGACAGAGCTGGGTCTCAAATTCTTTGAAACCAGTACTGTCTCCAATACAGCCACTACTGTTGCTCTTGTTCAACCTTCATTTTGAAAGAAGACCAATGACATCATGGGGCGATGTCTTGACTTATACATGAACTGGATGTAAGTGAGACATAGCTTCACAAAGAAGTCATTAGCCTCACTCTCCCAGAGTCATCCAAGTCCAGTGTCAAAACGAAAGTCAGGATGACTGGCAATGGCCTGAGAGGCAATGGATGACCTTGGCATCTTTCATACTTGACCAAGCTCTAAATGTTCCATAGCATCTGTTTCAGCCACCTTCATGGCTGTGGGAACAAATTGTTCTCATCTGCCCATTCAGCCAGGAGGCAGGCATCCCCCTAACTCACTGATGGCTTTGAGGCTTGTCAGTTACCCTCAAGCTGGTTTAGCCCATCTGCTGAGATGGTTTTATGGGGTGTGGCCACTGTGCATGCTTCTTGGAGCCACAGGTGAGAGTTGGGTGCCAGGTGGACGCCAAAGGTAGATGAGCAGCCCTGAGATGGGCTCAGAAAGCCCTCGCACCAGAGGTGTTAGTCCTCCTTGAACAGACAGATAGATAAATAGATAGATAGATAGGTAGGTAGATAGATAGATAGATAGACAGACAGACAGACGGACAGATGGATGATGGATGGATGGATGGATGGATGGATGGATGGACAGATGGATGGATATCCAGTATAGCCATTCTATAGCTAAAATCAGACCTCATACTTTAAATCAAGTTTTGACAAGGGATTGGAGAGACCATGAGGGCACCTGAAGGATGAAAGAGGGGCAACATGAAGTGAGAAAGGGAGCAGAAAAGCAACGCTGAGGATGTCAACAATCTTTTTTTTTTCTGATTTTGCGATTTTGGTCCTCTTCCCACATCTCCTCAGCAAGGATGGAGTTAGCTACTCCAAGGGCTTTATGGTTGAGGTTGAGGGTGGAGGGGTGGGAAGGGTACAAGGGAGCTCTTTGGAACCACAACTGCTTTTCCTTTGACCATTTTTCTGTTCTAAGACAATTCTACCCATGAGCTTCTGCTTGATTAGCGTTTTAATGAATATATCTGAATGTACTACAAATCCACCAGCCGTGACTCGAGACCCACAGGCTATGCTATCCAGATGCTTCCTTTGTGCTGGGAGTTTGGGGAAGGGGGGGGGGAGCGCTTATGTCAGGCAGACAATGGGAGCCAGGGGGATGGGCAAAGAAATACAGGGCTGCCTGCAAGGCTTTTTCCCTCTGCATAGTACCAACTCAGGCAACTTCTTGCCCGGGTTTGGGGCAATCAACAAATCCTAAAACCATTCACTGTGACCAGGGTCCAAGACAAGGAGTATGATCCCAAGCCTATGCTATTCATGTTCCTTTCCCTTTGAGAAGTATGGGATGGACAGAGCAATATGTCCTACAGGATACCAACAGATCATTGCTGTGGCAAGAACCCTCACGGGATGACTTTCCTTTCTCCCGGGCCAGCTCCCAATAAGTGACACTGTGCAAAGAGGTTTATGACAGCAGGGAACATTTTTTCCACTGTAAATTATATTTAACATTCCACAGAACTTTATTGCATTCTGTGTTTGAGTTTATGAAAAAATCTGTATTTAACTTCAAGCCCTGGTAAACATCTTTGCTTATGTTGTTATGTGATTCCTTATTTGAGTATTTCGATTTAATTTCACAGTTCATATACCTTAAAGTTTTGATTTTTTTTCCCCTTCCCATTTGTTCAGAGAGACACAGGGTTGGCCAGGGGCCTCACTCTCTCTCCTACTCCCCTGTGATGGGTTGCTCACCTCCTCCCCTACACACTGCTGAGAGAAGTGAGGTAATTGAGAGAGGGATCTCCACTGCACTCCACTCCATCCCATTTCCCTTCATAAATTCCCTCGGGGTGGAGAACAGCTTCAGTTTCTCTAGGGGCCACTGTTTCTGAGCATTCTGACCTTCAGAGAGACAGTGTTATTTAGTGGAGAGGGAGAAGAAGGTGACAGTACGGCAAAAATCGCACTGGACCTAAAAGATCTGAGCCTGAAATCCAGCTCTACTATGACACCCTCTGTATAGCCTTGGGCAGGTCAGCTATTTCCTTTTGAGCTCAGTTTTCTCATCTGTAAAATGAGTGTATTGGGCTAAATGGTTTCTAAGGTCCCTTACATCCCTAAAGCTATGATTCTATAAGCCAGTAGTACTGCTCAGTCCTACAGACCACTATTCCCTTGATATGGAGGTGGAGAGGAAGATAAATTTGGAAGGTGAGAACATGTGAGTAGACCAGAACATTCTCAAAGCTTCTTATGAGCCAGTATAGTCAGTGTAGCTGGCCGTTCCAGCATCACTGATCCTGGAACCCAAGCAAGGACTCAAGAAATGCAGATTCCAGAAACAAGGAAGTAAGAAGCATAAGAGACTGAGCTAGTGAAGGAATGGGGAGAGGGGGTTGATGAATGTCTCCAAATGGCAGGACAATCTGACCACTTCTTCAATCATTTAACCAATACAGCTTTATCTAATTATTTGTTATGGACCCAGATCTGGTCAAAGACCAGGAGGATTCAGTCCTTGCCCTTCCAGGATTTACAATCTAGCATCCATACTATGTATGTATCTAGCATATACGAGCCTGATGTGAATAACAGAAGAAAGGCTATCATTGTATCTTAGGGAAGAGAGAGAGATTATTGAGGGCCAGGATGAGCAGGGAAGTCTTTCTACAATAAGTGAGACTGGAACTGACTTGACCTCCAAGGATAGGCAGATTTTATAGCGATAAAGAGAGGAGGGAGGGCATACTAAGAGAAAGAAGTCAACTTGTGGAGGTGTTGAAGCAGGAATGAGCCTTGTGTGTCTTGAGGAATCATAGAATCAATAGAACTAAAAAGGGATCAGACTTTAGACCATCTGATGATGAGGATGATGATAGCTCACCTTAACATAGTGCTTTCTGGTTTGCAGAGTGATTTATATATCATTTGATTCTCACAATGACCCTGTGAGATAGGTGTTAACAATAACCCTATTTTAAAGATGAGAAAACTGAGGCACAGAGAGGTTAAGTAACTTGTCCAAAGTCACACAGGTGGAAGTATCTGAGGCAGGATTCACACTGACTCCCAAACTGCCCCTGTCCATTAGAGAATAATAGTCCAACCCCCTTATTTTAAGAGGAGACTGAGGCCCAGAGATGTTAAGTGACTTATACAAGGTCTCACAGACAACTAGTTACAGACAAGATGTGAGCCCAGTTACTCTGACCCTAAAGTAAGCACTATTTCCACTACATCCATCTTGTCCTGACCTAAAAGAAAATCATCTCTCACCTGGGGGAAGGAACTGTGGTTGTTCACTCAGAAAACACTCCCTTTCTCTCTTCCCATTTCTATATGCCCCAGAATCTGTAGAACAGGGACTCTTCTCACTTTCTCTTCTATCTCTAGGAGAGAGAGAGCTCTGGCCCATTCATGTTTCAGACAGTAAAGACTGAAGCCACTTGACTTGGGAATTTAGGCTTCTTCCTTCCTTCTCTGCTATCAGAAGGTGGGAGGAGGAAGTAGGAGAGAAATTGAGCTTCTTCTTTCCTTCTCACCTTCGAGTCTGATACTTTTCCCCACTCACAACCAACATTTTCCAGTCCACAACAGTCTGAGTCAAGACAGTGTGGTGTAATGAAAATCATTCTGGATTTGAGTCTGAAGACCTGGGTTCCAATCCTGACTCTGCCTGTGGAACCTTGAGCAAGTCATTTCCCCTCTCTAAGACTTAGAGATGAGTTTAAGTGAGTTCCCTCATTTTTACTCTAAGGGGCTAGATTGGATGGTGTCTAAGGCCCCTTCTGGCTCTAAGGAATTGTGATTCCAGGCTTTCCTGATAGGGCTGTCCCCAAGAACTGGAGCACATAAACTGGTTTAACTTTGAGGTAATGAAGTGAATCATGAGATCAGATCCTATGTGTAGACCCAGCTCCACCACTAACTCAATGTGCACACTCAGACAAGTGAACTGTTACTGGCCCGGTTCAATTTGATTTAAAAAAAAATTTTTTTTATTAAATAACTACACCTGCAAAGTACTGTGCTAGGCACTTGGGATTCAAAAACAAAAAGCCAGTCACTTCTGATAAGAAGTTTGCCTTCCACCGGTAGATATCTTACAAACAGAAAAGCAGCTTGCCAACTAACATTTATTAGGCATCCATTATGTCAAGTCGACAAGTATTACTATGTACCAGGTACATGCTAAGTAAGAGCTGGGAATATAAATACAAGCTGAAAGACAGTCCCTGCCCTCAAGGAGCTTACATTCTAATAGCAAAAGACAACCCATAAAAGGGGGCTGAAAAAGGGCATGGGAAAAGGGTATGGTGAAAGTACCTGGTTGGAGTCAAAGTAGAGAAAGTCCCATGAGTCCACAGTATGACTGGAGAGGAATGGAGATATGGTTGACCTGGCCTCACACTTGAAAATGATAGTTCTTGGAGGGATTATCCAATTACAAGGAGAAGCTGGAGGGGTTGGAGTCATTCTTCCAAGGTGAGTTTCCATGGTGAAGAGATTTCTATGGCATGGTCGAGAAAATCCAATGGAAAAAAGTCAGGAGTGCAGCCTGGAAAAGAATGTGCCAGGCACCATTTTCAAATACAAAATAATTTGAGAAGGGAAAGAGTATAAATTACCAACATCTTGATCTAATACATATGAATGTGCTTTGGAAATTATAAGGCCCTATTCAAAATAAGAATTAAAATTATATCATAGTAATAGTCATTGTGATCCCCCACTCTGGGTTTACAGGGAACAAGGTCTATTTCTCTGTCTATAAAATGGAGTAGGGGTCATGAGAGGATTGTAAATATGGGTGGTATGGGAGAATTGTTAAGCGTGGACTAGTAACATGCAATTGAGGTCAATAATCATGAGGAATACAAAGAAATCTGGGAAAACTTATGACATAATGCAAAGGGAAAAATATGACATAATGCAAAGGAAGAATTGAGTGTACTAACTACAATTATATGAAAGAAAGGAAATGAGAATGAATGGGGAAAGAACTCTTATGGGAACTTAGAGAGGATGACTGGAATTGTGTTGCGATACTTAACATGTTGCAATTAAGTAATTTAAATTTTCATGGTCCCTAAGCAACTCTAGTTACATTGATGGTCAGTGTAAAGTTCTTAATAAAATATTAAAATAAAATAAGAGAGTTGGAATAGATGACCTCCAATTCTCCTTCCAGCACTAAGGGTCTAGGATTCTATGAAACTAAGTAGCTGGAGTCCAAAAAGTGGGCTAAATTTCCATTTTGGCCTCTATCCTTAGGTGATTATTTCAGGAAGGGCTCCCTTCTCTTTAGGAGCAGCCAGGTGGCACAGCGGATCGAGTGCCAGGCCTGGAGTTAGGAAGACTCATCTTCCTGAGTTCAAATCCAGCCTCAGACACTTAGCGGCTGTGTGACCACTGGCAAGTCACTTCCCTGTTTGCTTCAGTTTGTAATCTGTTATTACCTGGAAAATGAGCTGGAAAAGGAAACAGCAAACCAGTCCAGTATCTTTGCCAAGAAAACCCCAAATGGGGTCATGAAGAGTCACTCAATACTGAGCAACAACCTTCTCTTTTATCACTTAACATAGCACCTGGTACACAGTAGGTGCTTAATCAATGTTTATTGATTGAATGACTGATTTTACTTGCCAAATAAAAAAGTCCAGGAATAAAGAGACCCTCCTATGCCAGACTCCCTATACATCCAGGGCTACTGGGACTCTAAATTTCTGCTGTAAGGGTCTGGAGACCCTGAGGAAGTGAGATTGGTCCCAGGTGGCCTAGCTGATGAATCAATCATTCCCAGAGATGAGTGACATGACCTTGACTCTGACTCTTCTACCTCCTCTTCCTACTCCCTGGAGTATCGTGTTTAGTTCTAGGAAACATACTTAACATCTCAGGGTCCTGGACAACTCTCTAACTGTATGGAATGGTTGCAGGTAACAATAACAACAACCCCAAAATGGAAGGGGTTGGTTGCCGCAGAGGGTAATAAGTCCCCACTCACTCCAGGCTTTCAAACAAGAGTTGAATGATTACTTGTCAAGTATGTGGTAGAGGGAATTCTTGTACAGGAATTACTTAAATAAGGTGGCCTCTGAGGTTCCATCCATCAATGGCGATGCTGTGATTTTTGAGGCAGCTAGGTGATGTAGTGGATAAAGTCCTGGGTCTGGAGTCAGGACGACCTGAGTTCAAATCCAGCCTCAGATACTTACTAGCTGTGTAACCCTACATAAGTCACTTAATCTCTGTTTGCCTCAGTTTCCTCAACTGCAAAATGAGGATAATAATAGCATTTATCTCCCAGGGTTGTTGTGAAGGTAAAATGAGGTAATACTTGTAAAGTGCTTAATACAATATCTGGCATTGTATGAAACAAGTGTTTCATAAATGCTTGTTCATTTCCCTTTTAAGGCCTTGTTATTCATATACAGCTGAATAATACATACATCCTTGCCTTTTTAGAGAGCTCCCTTTTTATACCACCCAAAGATTTGTCTCAGACCAATGACAACCTATCAATAAGTCGCCTTCCCCCTTAATACTAATGGGAAAATTTACCCTCCTTCTGGTCCTTCAGGGAAGCATTTATAGTAAACTCTCTGCTATCCAGCATGGACAGAAAGCTTTGGATGGTCAAATATCATGAAATAAAATTAACCAGCCACCAATCCAGCAGGTAGGCAGAGCAATGGATAGAGCACTGGGCCTGGAGTCAGGAAGACTCATCTTCCTGAGTTCAAATCTAGCCTGATGATATAGGTGTGACCCTGGGCAGGTAACTTAAGCCTGTTTGCCTTAGGTTGCTCATCTGTAAAATGAGCTGGAGAAGGAAATGGCAAACCAGTCAAATATCTTTGTGAAGAAAATTCCAAATGGGGTCATGAAGAGTTGGACACAACTCAACAACAACAACAGCAACAACAGCTAGTAATCTCTGGTACTGGGTAGGCGAAGGGTCAGAAGTTCTAAGCTTCATTGCACTAAAACCATCAAGTGTCCACACTAAATCTGACACCAATATTGTGAGCCTCCTGGAGTGAAGGGCCATTAGGTTATCTAAGGAGGGGTGAACTGACTCCACTTAGAAATGGAGCAGGTAGGGGCAGCTAGGTGGCACAGTGAATAGAGCTCTGGCCTTGGAGTCAGGAGGACCTGAGTTCAAATCCAGCCTCAGACCCTGGGCAAGTCACTTAACCCAGATCACCTGGCCAAAAAGCAAAAAAAAGAAAGAAAGAAAGAAAGAAAGAAAGAAAGAAAGAAAGAAAGAAA
>NW_020954585.1:109171-158243 GCF_900497805.2 Vombatus ursinus
AAAGAAAGAAAGAAAGAAAGAAAGAAAGAAAGAAAGAAAGAAAGAAAAGGAGCAGGTCAAAGCTCTATGCCAATTAATTGTGAGGTTAGGCCCATGAGTAGGCTATGCACTTGCATCCTGGGTGAGATTGGGACATTAGTCTTAAATAAAAAGATAGATAGATGGATATATGGATAGGCTGATAGGTAGATAGGTAGATGATAGATACATAGAAAGATACATAGATAGATGATGGATGGATGAATGAATCAATGGATTATCAATTTCCAAAGAATCACAAAGAATCCTAGATTTGGAAAGGAGTTTAGCGATAGATTGTCCTCTAGTCCAACCCATCTTTCAGAAATGAGGAAACGGTGACCCAGAAAAGAGAAATGTCTTTCAGAAGATCACACAGCTATCCAGGAGCTGAACTAGGACCAAAATGCAGGTTTCCTAATCCTCAACTGAGTGGTCTTTCCACTATCCCACAGCTGCCTTCCTTAGCACACAGTAAAATATACTTAGCACTAAGACTGTACTGAAAATGATTTAATCTTTCTTTGATGATTCAGAAGATACTTCTACTACCTCAGGGTCATCACTATATATATCAATTTTCATTCTACTGTGGAAGTAAGAAAATACTTATCACCAGAGAGATCTAGTTTATGGAATAACAGTCACACCTTGCATTTTATAACATTTTACCATTTTCAAAGCTGTTTTACATGAAGTATCTCATTTGTTACTCACAAAAGCCCTTTAGGGTAAAGCAGAGCAACTGTTCTTACTGTTGTTTGTATTTTACAGATAGAGAAAAAGAGGCTTAAAAAAAGTCAAGTGATTTGTTTAAGGTTTAAGTAACTAATTTATACCTGAGCTAGAACTTGAACTCAGATTTTCTGGCTACTAGTCATCCAGCATTCATTTTTACCGTATCACACACCAGATCAATCAATCCAATAAGATGATACAGTGGATAGAACACCAGGACTAGAGTCAGGAAGACTTCCTGAGTTCAAATCCTGCCTCAGACACTTACTAATTGTGTGACCCTGGGGAAGGTGCTTAACCCTGTTTGCCTTGATTTCCTTATCTATAAAATGAGCTGGAGAAGGAAATGGAAAACCAGTCCAAATGGAGTCACAAAGAGTTAGACACAACTGAAATGACTCAACAACAACAAGCATATGCTGTGCTAAACAATAAAGATACAAAACCATAAAGAAATAGTTCCTGTCCTTAAGGAGCTTATGTTCTACAGGCAGACACAAAACGTATAAATAAAAGTATATACAAAATTAGGATAAGAAAAATCAGCCTGGGGCAGCTAGATAGTGCAGTGGATAGTGCACCAGCCCTGAATTCAGGAAACCTGAGTTCAAATTTGACCTCAGACACAACACTTACTAGCTGTGTGACCCTGGGCAAGTCACTTCACTGCCTCACCCAAAAAAAAAAAATCATCCTTCTTTGTATAAGGCCCTTAACTTATTAGATGCTATACAAAATAACATCACACTACCCTTCGGATGTTTCAATACTGGTTAAAAAGATACATAAAAGCATGAAGTCAAACAATGTTGCAGGAGGGAGGGACTTTAGAAATCATCTCTTCCGAACCCTTCATCTTACAGGTCCATAACCCCAGGTCCAGAAAAGAAACTGGCTTGTCCCAAAGCAATATACAAAAGACATATTGATGACTGAATCAAAGGATGAAAAATGTATGGCGGATGATTCCAGAGGACCAATGAAGGATGTTACCTACTTCAGGACAAAGAGGTAAGGGATTAAATATGCAGAATAACATACACATTTTTTGGACATGACCAATTTTTTTTTGCTTGACTATTCATATTTGTCACAAGGGTTTTGTTTTCTTTGTTTCAGTTGGGAGGATTGGAAGAGATCATAAATAGATAGATGAGTAAATGAGTGAATGGAGAGATAAGTAAATGAATGAATGAATGGACAAATAAATTAATGAATGGATGGATGAATAAATAAATGAAAGAATGATGAATGAATGATGATTAGGGGCAACTAGGTGGCACAATGGATAGAACACCAGGCCTGGAGTCAGGAAGACTTGAATACAAATACAGCTTCTGATGCTTGCTGGTCATGTGACTCTAGGCAAGTCACTTGACTTTTCCTCAGCTTTCTTATCAGTAAAACAGGGATAATAATAGCACCTGCCTCCCAAGGTTGTTGGAAAAATTGAATGAGAATTAATAATTGTGCCAGTGCCTGGAACATAGTGCTATGTAAATATTAGTTATTATTATTGATTATAATATTAATATTTATAATAAATGTTTATTAACTTATCCAAGGTCAAATAAGTTGGCAAAAAAGTGAGACTAGAGTAACAACTGCCATTTTAAAGCTTTACATATATGGTCTCATGTCAACCACACAACAAGCCCATAAAGACTAAGAAATAGCTTCATGTCATAATAATAATGACAATAATAACAGTTAACATTTATATAATGCTTAATATGTAGTAAGTAGGGCACTGGACTCTAGAGTCTTAAAGAACCTCAGTTTCCTCATCTGTAACATGGGAATAATAACAGTACCTATCTCTTCCTGAGGATCAAATGAAATAATATATGTAAAGAGCTTTACAAATATTTAAGTGCTAAATAAATGTTAGCTATTATTAAAGGGAATTTGACTGTTGCTACTACCCTCATTTTGCAGGTGAGGAAACTGAGGCTCAAAGAAGTTAGGTAAATATCAGAGGGATTTGAGTCCAGGTTTATCTGATTCCAGGTTCAGCATACCAGTCATTTTATATGTTGCCTCTCACATACAGCAGGAATGGATCTATGTCAGGGAACTCGTCTTCAGATCCTCTGCCTTTTATACCTATGTAACTCTGAACAAGTCATTTAACTCTCTGGACCCTAGTTTCCTCATCTGTAAAAGGAGGGGGTTGGACTAGAAGGCCCCCAAGTTCCTTCTACCTGTAGATCTATTATTCTCTGAGCATTCTGGGCTCTCATTTCAAGGGTTTTCCCAATAGACTTAGTTTCCCTCCCTGTTATGAGCCATGGATAGAATTCCAATGAGGAAAGATGATCATTTACTTCCTAACCCAGAAAGACCCCAAATAAACAAGCAGTATGTAGAGTCCTCTTCCCCTCCTGTATTTATCATTCAGTGTCTGGGGTTTATCTCAGCTATATTTAACAGACAGCATTCTTTCATTTTTGAATATGAAAATCTTTTCACAGGGCATCAGAGGTCTGAGGAAATTCAACAGGAGATGTCTACTTCTCATTATCATTATTTCCAGCACTGCATCATCTCAGATGGAATATTGTCACTCAGAAGGAACCTTACCCCTTTCTAGAAAAGAACTGAATGTTGACTTTATCTTTCTTGGTCTCAATTCTATGTTGCTCTTAACAGATCTCTTACTAAGCCACTGACTGCCAAGAGAGCTCTCCTGCCACTGGGGAAGAGATGGAGAGAGCCTAATGTTTCCTGTGATCACCAGCAGAAAAAATGGAAGATCAAACTTCCCCCATGGCATCTATCAGTGGGAGCTGATCTGTTCCAAGCCTCTAAAGAAGGCAAAGTTCATGGGATCATAGGGACCTCAGAGTTTATCTAATCCAATATCTTTATTTTTTACAGGTGAGGAAACAAACCCAGAGAGGTTAAGGGACCCCAAAAAAATTGCACAGGAAAGCAGCAAAGAGATTTATTTAGAATAAATGTCCTTTGGCTGCAGATTGAAGACTAGTCACACCACATCACAAAACCAGAGCCCAGTGTAGCTTTTCTTTCCTTTTCAGCAACATCTTCCTCATTCCCCACCCCATCCCCACACAGAAACCAGGCCCCTTGTCTCTCAGCAAGAAAATATATAAGCAGCTCTTTTATAACAGTCTAAAAGCAGGCCTTCTTAACCATTCTTGTGTCATGAACCCTTTTGGCAATCTGGTTAAAGTTTGTTCCCCTTCTCAGAAGAAGGCTTTTAAATACATAAAATGCATGCATATTAAAATACAAATTTAAATGCATAAAATAAAATATATAGAAATACAAAGGAAACCAATTATATTGATATACAGTTATTAAAATAGTTTTTGAAAATTAGGTTCTGGATCCCCAGGCACAGCTAGAGCACTGAGCCTGAAATCAGGAAGTTTGTTGCTGTTCAGTTATTTCTCAGTCGTGAGAACAACTTTGTGACTCAATTTGGGATTTTCTTAGCAAAGATACCAGGGTGGTTTGCCATTTCCTTCTCCAGCTCATTTTACAGACAAGAGAATGAAGCAAACAAGGTGAAGTGACTTATCCAGGGTCACAAGGCTAGTAAGTGTCTGAGGCCAAATTTGAACTCACAGAGGTGAGTCTTCCTGACTCCAGGCCCAAGACCTTATCTACTTTACCACCTGCTGAGACCTGAGTTCAAATGTGATCTCATATTTTTACTAGCTATATCCCTCTGGAAAAGTCACTTTCTCTCTGTTGACCTCAGTTTCCTCATCTGTAAAATGGTGATAACAGTAGCACCTACCTTACAAGGTTATCGTGAAGATCAAATGAGATAATGATTGTAAAGTGCTTTGCAAACCTTAAAGCTCTAGATAAATAATAGTGAATATTTATGTAGCACTTACTCCATGCCAGACACTGTGTTGAGTGCTTTACAATTATTTTCTCATTCAATTCTCACAACCCTGGGAGGTAGGTGCTATTATTATTTTCATCTTATAGGTGAGGAAACTGAGGCAAACTGAGATTAAGTGATGTGTTGTTTAAAAAGTCTGAGAGACAGTTTCTAGGTAATTTAATCATTTTATTAATAAGGTTAGCATGTTATTAATAAAAAGAGGTCAGTGGCACTCTAGAATGCCAAAGATCCCTCATGGAACCCACTCAACATTTGCATGGCTTTGGAAGGGTGAGTACTCCTGAGGGTGGTAATTGACTCTGATTGGTTAGCAAGTAATGAAAGAATGAATATTATAATGAGATGTGGGCTCATTTTAATGAGGGTCTTGGGGGTAAGTGACTTGGATCACCTAAGCCTTGGTCAAAAAGACATCAATTTCCATATCACTGGTCTGACGAAAGAGAGAACACACATTTTCCCAGACTTGTCTGAGTAAGCACAATGAACAGGAATCTACCCATTCACCTAAACTTAGAATTTCTTTTACTGTCTTTGATTAGATCTTAGCCTGGGTAAATCTTTGCCCAAGATTTCTCACACTGGTTGATTTCTAGATGAGAAAGTAGAAAAGGGGGAAAACCTTGCTCCTAATTCAATAATTAGTTATTAATATAAGAAAGAAATAATCATTTCTCTCAGTGTCCAGGGTTACACAGTTATCAATCAATAAATATTTATTAAGTACCTACTATGTGTAAAGCACTGTGCTAAATGCTGGGGATAAAAATACAAACAAAAAACAAAGATAATCCCTGTCCTTAAGGAATTCGCAATCTAATGGAGGAAAGACAACATACAAAAAGAAGCTGGAAAGGAGTGGGGAGGGCAAGACAGAGTGCTCAGCACCAAGGTTTATTGGAGAGTCCCAGGGAAGTCAGAAGGCAGTGTCGGTGGTTGGGAATGGGAAGGGAGCTAGTATCTGAGATCACATTTGAATTTAGGGTCTTTTGACTACAGGGCAGGAGCTCTCTCCATTCACTGCCTAAAAGCCTCTAAACAGACATCAAATCCTAATAGGGAAATTAGGGGAAGAGGTACTTTGGGCCTGGGAAGTCTTGTTCCTCAAATCACACCAAGGGTAGGCAAATACCTACTCTGACTACTCCTAACATATGCCTTCACCTGAGCATATCTCACATTGGGGAGATTTGTCTCTGCCTCCTTGGCTGGCAAATAATGTCCTGATGGATCCAAGACTCATCAAATCTAAAGGGAACCATGGCAAAGTAGAAGATTTCAAAATCTTTTCTTAGACTCCAATCCTTCTTTGTCTCATCCCATAATGAGACTTGAGTTGAATTTTGCTTCTATGATTTGAGATAAAACTCAGCTTCTAAATGGGAGCTGGGGGCTAAGGAGGCCAGGTGATACTTGGGAGGACAGGGCTTGAGAAAAACTTAGCCTCTGGGCTTAAGAGATTCTCAGCATCTGAGTGAGGGCTGGGGTGGATAGGCCATGTGACGCTCACTCGTAAGGACGAGCTGGCATGGGAGTCTCAGTCTCTAGGCTTGAGAAATTCTCAGCCTTTGAATGGGGCAAAGGTGAATCTTAAGTACTGAAAGACTGTGGGAAGGGTCTAGGAGTGGCCAAGCAGTTTGGAGTGACAGAAGGAGGGGTCTAAGGATATCTGGATGGCAGTGGCTAGTAAACTGGGGTGAACAGAACTCCTAGGTCCTGGACCTCGTGGTGCCTAGCTAGGATTAAGGGTGGGATATGGCCAAAGGCCATAGGAAGGTGAAACAATGGAAGGAAGATTGGGTGTAGCCACAATGCAAGGCCAGTTGAAGGGGGGAGGTGGTTGAGAAAGGGTCCAGGTAGAAGTTCGGTTTGGAAGGTCTGAGAGATTGAACAGACAATGAGAATAGATAATGAAGGGAACTGGAAGGGGGAAGTTTGCTTTCAAATGGAGCTAAAGAGAGACACACAGGAGCCAGGTTCTTTTCAGGGTCAGGGAGGAAAGGTGCATTTGAATAAGCTTTCAAAGAGAGATAAAGTGAGTCTACAAGGAATCTAAAAGTTTTAAGGTTTTTCTGGGAATTGTAAACAAAGGAGCCAAATTCCTTTTGAAAAGGGGCAAAAGGGAAAAGGGGCAAAGGTAAACCCCTTCAAGTCTTCAATCCTCCAGAGCCTAATGGGCCATATAGACAGGGGAAACTCTTCTCTCTGCTCCTCCAAATTCTTACACATAGTGAAAACTCTCAGAAAATCTTTCTAAAAAATCGCTATGGTGATATTCTTCTCCTACTCAAAAATCTTTGCATCACGTACTGGGTAAAATCCATTCAAGGCCTTCCAACATTTTGGCTTCAAACCTACTTTTCCAGCCTGTATTAGTATTTCTCTTCCTAAATGTTCTATGCCCCTAAACTGGACTACTGGTTGTTCTTCAGTCTTGTGCTGACCTTTCCCACCTTTGTGAAATCCTTCCTATCTAGAATGTAAAGGCCCTGCTGAATTCATCATGGTGTCTGGGATTTATTTCATCTGAACTCAGAATTTCTTAGTGTTTTAGTTTCCTTGTTTATAAAATAGGGACAATACTTCCTGGTTTAGTGCTAAGGAAGCAGTTAGAGGATAGAAGGGCCAGCCTTGAAATCTAGAAGAACTGGGTTCAAATCCTACTTCCAACCTATACCAGGTGACTAACCCTTGGTATGTCCTTCACTCATTCAACCTCAGTTGCCTCATTTGTAAAATGGGGACAATAACAGCATCTACATCACAGGGTTGTTATAAGAGTCAAGTGCAATAATATGCATCCAGTGATTTTTGCATATCTTAAAATGCCTTGGAAACATAGACTATTATTGTTATTATTATTGTTATATTAGTTGCATGACTTTGGGCAAGTCAGTTAACCTCTAGAAGCTTTTGTTTTCCTAATCCATCTGACTTGCAGCTGAAATCTTCCATATGCTTCGTTTAATCCATTAGAATGTGAGGTCCTTGAGAGCAGGGACTCACTTTTCCATTAGTATGCACTGGAGTTTTCCAAGTAGTAAGCACTTAATAAATGCTTTATTCATCCATTCATCTGTAAAATGAGGAGGTGGGACTAGATGGCCTCCAAAAACCCTTCAAGCTCTAAATCATCGTATGATCCAATGAGATAAATCTGTGGAAGTTCTAAGCAAAACATAAAACATAGCAATGGAAATTCGAGATTATTGAATCAGCAACAAAACAACAACAGGATATGTGGGACCTAATAGACGTGTAAGATGACATCATCATTTCATCAGGCACAAAACTCAAGTAAAAAAAAAAAAAAAAGAATCGCCAAATGCATAGCATTCACACGAACTCAACTCCCTATTAAACATACAGGAAGATTAGTACATTGGGAGGCGGGTTTACTATTTCAGTCAGAGCTTCCTGGTCCACAAGAAGCCCCGTGAGTGTCCCCAGCTCAGGTCCAGAGTGATTTCTCCCTGCCCAAATGAGTTTTTTAGGAAGTTCAGGCCATAGGGGTATGAGGGGAAGGCCAGGTCTAATGATTCCTATTAGAATGTGAGCTATTTGAGGGCAGAGAGTGGTTTTTGCTTTTCTTTTTATCTAGAGAGCCTACCACACAGCCTAGGCTTAATTATGCATCTTAACTGACTGACAACTCACTGCTGGCTTAATTGGAAAACCTAGGCAGTATTGCTAAGATGTGAATTCAGGTTCTATCTCCGATATATTCTGGCTGCAGGAGCCTGGGGATGTTAATTTCTCAATGCCCCCAAGCAACTCTCTACTCCAGAGGCTTTAACCTGGGATTTCTTCAACTTGAATGGGGGAGGGGGGATTACATCTTTATTTTCACTTATTTCTGACTGAAATTTAACATTTCTTTCAATTATTTAAAATCATTATTCTGAGAAGGGGTCCATAGGTTTCACCAGTCTGACAAAGGGTATCACACACACACACACACACACACACACACTAAGAACCCTTCCCTAAGACTATAAATTGCAAAGTAGGTGCCCTTCTTCATTGAAAGAGGTTTCCTCACAGCGAGTTCCCTGTATCACTGAAATCGCAGTTGCAGTTTAAAAAGAAATGTTTTAAAAGACTAGGCCATTGGCTGAATTTATATGAGCTGAAAGAAGGATGATAGACCAAGCTTTATATCCCTCTAAGCATGGTGGCCTCAATGAGGAGCCATTTGGCCCTACCTACCTGAGCTAGTCATTGATTCCCTGTACCCTAAGACCTTTGATCCTTGGATCTCATTGGCTGCCCCGTGATGATGGATGACTTGGTGTTCAGTGACACCTTTTCAGAGCAGATGTCTAGGATGCCCCTCTGGGAAATGATAAGGTTTCCAAATAGCCCTATTTGATAAATGTTAACAATGGAGAGTCATTAAATCATCTGGAGCACTCAAGATCTCTTTGGAACCCTCTTCCAAGTTGTGGAACACTGTGTCAGCGATAAGGCAGTTAGGTGGTATGGCGGATAGAACACCAGGACGAGTCAGGAGGATCTGAGTTCAAATCTGGCCTCAGATACTTACTAGCTGTGTGACCCTGAGCAAGTCACTTAACCCTGTCTGCCTCAGTTTACAGTTTACAGTTTGCCTGTAAAATGGGCTGGAGAAGGAGATGGCAAAATCAGTATCTTTGCCAAGAAAACCCCAGAGAGTTGGACAATACTAAAAGGACACAACAACAACAATATCAGTTATGGGTGTGTTTGTCCCTATCACTGAGAAAGACAAGATTGCCACCAGGAAACTGAAAGTATGGGGACTAACCCTTCCCAACCCATTTTCTTCTCCCAGAGGTTATTAATTTTTTTATTTTAAAAATTAAATAGTGAAGGTAAGAACAAAAACAAGAATACCCTAAGCAAAGTCTATTAACTCTTTTAGGAGCTGTCCTTTAGGGAACACAACCTTTCCATGTAAAATTTTATTTGCCATAAGAGGATGAGGGCTGCTCTTGAAAACCCAGGCACAAGCCTTTTGGCAGGTATTGATTATCATGCGTTATACATCTGCCCCAATGGAGAGAAACACAAGTGGTATGGAAGGGGCCGGCCACTACTGATAAAGAGACTAAATGCTCTTTCTGGGTTATTCTCTCTATAGAGCAGCTCTCCAGGAGGCCTAGGGGAACGTCTGTGACCTGGAAAAGCATTTCAAATTTCATGGACAGCTGTGACAGTCCCTAATGTATAAATAGGGTTGCATATGGGGGTGGGGATGGGGGTAGGGCAGGAAGCAAGGGTTAGGGATAGTGTGGTCCTCACCTGAGGCAGGGATGGAAGGTTGGAAGAAGGCCATTGAAATGGGAAGAAACATGGTAGAATCATTCTCCTAATCAAGGGTATAATAACCATTATTATAATTACTAATAATATCAATAATGGCAGCAGAAGTGGGTAGCTGCTTTTCCTGGAACCTGAGCTGTGTGTTTGCCATTGTAACATGACATCAACACCCCAACAGACTTGTTTTCAAATGGCATTTTGTTAACCAGACAGGATGGGCTTCTGTTCACATGCCAATCTCTCCTTTTTTTCCCTGGCCAACCTCAGGGGTGGCCCTGCAGCTTCCAAAATCTCATTATGCCAACCATCTCGCATCTTTTTTTTTTTTGAGAATAAATTTCTACAGCAGCCAATTACAGCCATTTGATGTGCATAATAATGAAGCCATGGAAATTGAAATTGACACCTCAGAGGATCGGGTGTTAAAAAAAAATACAACTTACATGAATCAGGCATTTTCTTACAGTTTTCTATCATTTACAACAATTTGCCATCACTGGGGTCCTGAGCAGATTGTGGAAAGCCAGGGATGTGTTGGAGAGCGTTAGTGATTGGGGCTCCCTGAGAAAGCAAGGCACCGGTCTCCTTCCTAAGCACAGATCAATTACACCTCAGACAAGCCAGTGTCACATGTGATTCACAATGTCAATTTCATGCTAGTGGTAACCATTTAAGAAAGAGCTGTGCAGGTTTTACATTTGATAAGAAATCAGCAGTGTTTGTGTTTGTAAAAGGACCGATCACAGAGTGTGACAGCTCCGAGAGATTGCCGAGGAGCATGGACTGCCCGTCTGGAGTCTGTCAGGGACCCATAAGTATTTATTTCAAATGTTTTTTTTTTTCTTCCCTTCCCCTTAAACCAGGATGTGAAAATAAACTGTCAGTCTCTATTTACAGCTGTACAAGCAGGAAATACAAAAGATTTTAGGTTAAATTGTCAGTTAACAGAATTCAAAATAGAAAAGAGAAATCGACCTTGCTGGCTTATTGCACATTTTGATAGAGAAAAATCATTTCTGCATTTGGAGAAGGGGAAGGAGGCTGTGTCTGAGTGAATAAGAGAGGAAGAATATTTAGGGATTTGAGGCATTTATCATCCTGGCCCTATAGGCCCTTCAGTGTGTTACATAGAATTAGGAGAATACTATGGATAATTAGATCTTAGGTGTGGAGCAAATAGAGCTTGCATTTTAGTCTTTACCTCTTTTCATGCTAATTTATCATTTTTAGCCCCATTAGGAGCCAGGGCACCGTTAGTCCAAAAGAAGAAGGAAATCTTTCTGAATAGCCCTATTTGAACAATGAGAAGTCATTAAGTCATCTGGGGCAGTGGGTATGACTCAAGCAGAATCTGCCTGATCTCTTCTTCATTCTATTGTGTTAAGTAGTTTAGGGGACCTATGGTCTGGTAAGTGAAAGTCAGCAGACCCAGGATACATATACTTACATATATACATACATACATATGTAGATATATATACACACACACATGCATCTATAGATACATATACATATACGTACATGTGTGTGCATGTATTACGTATATGTGTGTACACATGTATATCTATTTATATCTATGTATGAATATGTATATGTGTGTCTCTATATATAGCTATATAGATATAGATGAGAGAGAGAGAGAGAGCTAGGCTATGTGGTGGATAGAGCACTAGGCTTGGAATCAGGAAGACTTAAGTTCAAATCCAGCCTCATACTAGCTGAGTGCCCCTGGGCAAGTCACTTAACCCTGTTTGCCTACATTTCTTCATCTGTAAAAGGAGGTGGAGAAGGAAATGGCAAAACCATTCCAGTATCTTTACCAAGAAAACTCCAAATGGAGTCAGAAAGAGTCAGACACTACTGAAATGACTGAACAACAATAAAATGTATATATACTTGCAGCTCAACCACGAACTGTGTGACCTCAACTGAGTTCATTAATTTCTCTTGGCCTTAATTTTGCCAAATGGAAAAGAAGAAGAAAAGTGTAGATATAGAGGTGAGAAAGGCCTTAGAGGTCTTCTGGTTCCACCCTCTCTTTAAACAGATGAAGAACCAGCCTCAGGGAAGTTAAATATTGGACTAGAACCTGAGTCCTCTAAATCCAAATACATTGGGGCAGCTAGGTGGTACAATGGATAAAGCACTAGCCCTGGAGTGAGAAGGACCTGAGTTCAAATATGACCTTAGACACTTGACACTTAGTAGCTGTGTGACTACGGGCAAGTCACTTAA
Source organism: Vombatus ursinus (assembly GCF_900497805.2). NCBI lineage: Eukaryota > Metazoa > Chordata > Mammalia > Diprotodontia > Vombatidae > Vombatus > Vombatus ursinus. The sequence continues at coordinate 121,353 of NW_020954585.1, forward strand.
CCCCTTTTGTATCACCAAAAAAAAAAACCAAACCCAAAAAATGAAATAAATCCAAATACATCACTCTCTCTACAATACCCGTTCTACCTCTCAGGAGATTGCTGTGAGGATCGATAATGTGAAAACTGTTTAGAAATAAAAAAATAGTACAGATATTCCATTTGCAAGTTTTATTATCCCAAATATAGTATATGCTTTTCAAAAGCACAGACTATGCCTTTTCTATCTCTTGACTGCCCCTCAGTGTGGAATACACAATAAATGTTTAATAAATGCTTATTAGGTCAATATTCATAGACTCATAAGATCACAAGTTTAGAGCTAGACAGGACCTTGGAGCCCATCATGTCACCCACCTTACTTTATAGATGAGGAAACTCAGATTGGGAGATGTTAATTCGTTTGCTCAGGGTCACAGAGTTAGCAAAGTGTCTGAGGCATGATTCAAACCCAGGTCTTACTGACTCCAATTCATAATAACCAATGAGAAATAGTCTTTACCTCTTTTCATGCTGAGTTATCATTTTTAGCCCCATTAGGATCCCGGGCACCTTTATTCCAAAAGAACAAAGGAAATCCTTCCCAATAGCCCCATTTGATAAATGCTAACAATGCAGTCATTAAGTCGTCTGGGGTATTGAGTATGACCCAAGCAGGATCTGCCAAATCTCTTCTTCATTCTATTGTGTTAAATAGCTTGGGCAACCTATGGTCTGGTGATGTAAGCATTATTATCCCCATTTTACAGATGAAAAAACTAAGCCCCAGAGGAACTTGTCTAAGACCACATAGCTTGGGTTAGAACTAGGAGCCCTTATGTGAGCTTGGGCAAGTCACTTAACCCCAATTGCCTCACCAAAATAAAAAAGCAGAAAAAAAAAAAAAAAAGAACTAGGAGCCCAACACTCTTTCCATTACACCACATTGCTCAAATCCCCATAGGGAAAGTAGGCCTGCTGTGGTACTACATTCAGTGCTTTTCCATGAACCTTTTCAGGGCCCAGACCTTTGGTATCTTGGGCTTGGGTCTGAAAAGATAAGCCAAACTTTGCATGGTTTTATAAGAAATCTTTCTTTGGCCCAGTGTAGCTTCCATCTAAGCCCTGTAACTTGCCTTGGCATGGGGACAGGAAGGTAGGCAGACTCCCCACTGGCATTTCTAAGGAAACTGTAGGACAAACAATCTGGGCTTTTCAGGATTTCCAGAACGAGCCTGCTCCTTGGCTGGAGATGTAGGCAGGGTGCTGTGGATAAGAAAGGAAGGGGGAAGAGAAAAGATCAAGTTAAAGAATGGAAATACAGAGTATCTGAGTTGAAAGATACTTAGTTCAACTTGTTCAGTTTCCAGAAGAGAAAGATGAGGCCAAAGACAGTCAGGTTGGGATATAAAGAAGATTACAAACAAACATAATTACAGCATGCTGGCTTTGGCAATGCTTGGCTCCGCTGTGCTTCAGAAACAAACCCGAAAACCCAGAACTCACTGCAATTCTGGGAAAGTATTTTTTTTGTCCCTACCCTCCATGTGACCTTGGGCAAATCCCTTCATGCCTCTGGGACTCGGTTTCTTGAGGGAGAGGGAGAGAGAGAGACAGAGAGACAGAGAGAGAGTTGGACAGGATCAGTAGTTCAGAATATTTTTGAATATTAGAACTCCTTAATGGCAAAAAAAAGAGTATAGATCCCTATGATATACAATTAGTCCTCAATGATTGAGAAAATACATGATAACAAAAAGTTGCTATGAATTCAGCAGCACTCTAATACATGATAGCATTGACATACATTTAAAAAAAAGTAATGCATATATGAGTGAGACACATCATTTATTCAGGGACCAGATGTATGTTTGCTTATTTATTATCCTGAGGCACATTGCATATTTTGCTGGAACTAAATAAAACCAAAATAACAATGCTTTGTGTGCACATGGATTGGAAGACCCTTTGCAAAATAACTCATCCCACAGGTTGGGAATGAAAATATCTCTAAAAGCCTTGCTGGCTCTAATCCCTACCGACTTACACCATGAACTTTAAACCCCAGAGTGCCCCAGTACCAACAAAGGTCTTGCTGGCACACTGAGGCTGAGACAATTCTTCACCCTTACTTTTACACAGACAGATAAGCTCAGCCCTCTGCCATCACAGAATTAGAGTTGTCCAGTTTGGCCGAAGGAGCTGGGGATGCTTGTTGTTGTTGTAGAGTCATTTTTCAGTCATGTCCCACTCTTTGTAACCCCATTTGGGGTTTTCTTGGCAAAGATACTGGTTTGCCATTTCCTTCTCTAACTTTCTTTACAGATGAGGAAACTAAAGCAAATGGGTGAAATGACTTGTCCAGGGTCATACAGCTAGTAAGTGTCTGAGACCAGGTTCGAACTCAGGGAGAGGAGTCTTCCTGACTCCAGTCCTGGGGCTCTATCCACTGCACCAGCTAGCTGCCTGGAAATTAACTTGGGGAAATTAAACATTAGTGGGGACACAATGGTTCTCTTCAAGTATTGAAAGAATTATTGAAAGAAAGGAGGAATCAGGCTTGGTCTACTTGGCCCCAGAAAGGAGAACTAAGAGAAACAACTAAAAGTTGCAGAAGCCAATTTTGATTCAATGTAAGAAAAATAAAACAATGTACAAGTCTATCTGTACAAAAGGGCTGGACTGCCTCAAGAGGGAATGAGTTCCTCATCCCTAGAGGTCTTCAAGGAGAGACTGGATGCTGACCTGTCAAAGACATCATAGGGAGTGTTTCTGTTCTGCTATATGTCAGACTAGGTCACCTCTGAGGTCCCTCTCAACTCTGAGAACATGAGATTACATGTGGATGTATGATGCCATGAAGTCAAGGTTACAAGTTCAAGCCTCCCATGGACCACTTAGCCTTGGACAAAGAACAAAAAATTCTCCTCCAAACTGCTATATCCCTAATACTTGGTAACCATCTCATAATTACATGTTGGTCATAAGTGAAACCAGGTAAGAAAGCATGGAAAACTCATCACAATCCATCACACTACTGAGAAAACAGCTCAAAGCAGCTGTCCTACTGCTTGGGGGTCAGTAGCATCTCTGTATATGCTGGGCAGCACATGAAATGAATGGTTAGAAAGCACCAGAAAATTAATGATTTGGTCGTAGTACCTCTTATAAAGGCCTCCAACAATCTCTTAGATTCATTTGCATAGATCTACATATATTACTCATCAGTCTATAGACTTTGAGACTCTAATTGTTGCTTGTTATTGTTCAATCATTTTTCAGTCGTGTCCTACTCCTCGTGACCCCATTTGGGGTATTCTTGGCAAAGATATTGGAGTGGTTTACCATTTCCTTCTCCAGATCATTTTTTACAGATGAGGAAACTGAAGCAAACAGAGTAAAGTGACTTGTCCAGGTCGCACAGCTAATAAGTGTCTGAGGTCAAATTTGAACTCAAGAAGATGAACCTTCCTAACTCCAGGCCCAGCGCTCTATCCACTGGACTCTAATAGTAACCATCATTATTTCTTGATCTTATTTCCTTCCTTAATTCTCTATTTTCCCCTGTCTCCTTTCTCCGCTCCAACACTCCCTACTCCCCTTCCAGGGCATGCAGTCATAAAACCACAGATCAAGAGCTGGAAGTTATCTTAGGTCATCAAGTTCAATTCTCCTCATTTTACAGATGAGGAAGCTGAGGCACAGAAAAGTTAGGTGACCTGCTCAAAATCACATATAAGAAAGGATTGTTTATCACTTCCACAAAGTCTCTTACCTCCATTGGGAACACATCTGTCTATTATTTTTGAACAATAGACTAAGAATCTGTCTTTTAAAAAAAAAACCTAAGGATGGCTGACTCTCAAACAGAGATTCCATACCCTTGTTTGGCAATATCTCCAGGATGCCATCATCACTACCATCATCATATCATCACCCCTCGCATGGTATGGTACATCAGAGGGTCCAAACAACTTCACATACATTTTGTTATGTGATCTTCCCAACAGCTTATCTGTTAGGCAGCAGAGAGATCATCATTCTACAGCTATTTCAGGTCTAGACTCTTCCCAAACTGTCTAAAGAGTTAATAAAAATTCATTTTCCTTAAAAGACACACATATAATAATTATAGCTAATATTTACATAGCACATTGAGATTTGCAAAGTATTTTACCAATATTATTTCATTTGATCCTCACAACAACCCTGGGAGGTAGGTGCTATTATTATTCCTTTTTTACAGATGAGGAAACTGAGGCACAGAGCAATTAAGTGACTTGTTTAAGTCACAAAGCTGGCAAGTGTCTGAAGTAGGATTTGAACTCGGGACTTCCTGACTCCAAGTCCAACATCGTACCTACTGCATCACCAAGTTGCCTGTACATAAAGGCTAAATGATCTTTCCTAGAAGGGGTGGAATGGGAACCAGTTAATAGATAATAATGATGATGATGATGATTATGATGATGATGATGAGGTGTCACAACCCCAAATCATAGTTCAAATCAAGAATTCAATTCAATTTTAAAAAACTTATTAATAACCACTATGTGTCAGACACTGTGCTCAACACTGACAATAGGATAGGAACTAGATTTGTGATTTCACTGGTGTAACAATGGTCATAAGAGGTAGCATTTATATGATACAGGTCTGGACCTGTGATTTTATCAACACAAGAAACTCCCAGTGAGGAAACGCCCTCTCCCAATGAAGATTAGCAACTATTCTGCAACTTATCTTAGAGCAGGGGTTCTTAACTTGGGGTCCATAAACCCTTAAGGATCTCTATTAGATTTCAAAGAGTCTATGAACTTGGATGGTTAAAAAAAATTAACTCTTTATTTCTATATAATTGGTTTACTTTGTAATCCTATATATTTTGTTTTATGCATTTGAAAACATTATTCTGACAAGTGGTCTTTCAATATAATTGGTGTCCTATGTAATTCTATATATTTTGCTTTGTGCATTTAAAGCTAATCTGCTGAGGAATCCAGAGGCTTCACTAGCTAGCCAAAGGGATCTATGATATACACAAAAAGGTTAAGAACCTTTATAGTGTTGCTGGGGCATTGAGAGGTTAAGGGACTCATCCAGGGTCTCCTCGCGAGTGTGATCCAAAGGCCAGACATGTATGAACTTAGGTCTTTCTGACTGACTCTCTATCCACTATACCAAACTACAAGTATTTTTATCCACATTTTATAAATGAAAAAATTGAGGCTAACAAACATTAAGTAAGTTACTCAAAGCCTTTTTTTTTTAATGAGGAACCTTAGTCTTTTCACTCCAAGTCCAGTGTACTTTCCACTATACCACACTGTCTTTCATTCATGACTTTGTGTCCCCAGAGTGCCTAGGACAAGATTCCCATGCACAGTACCTAGTCAGGAAAAATGTATTGGTTGGATGAATAAATGAATGAATGAGGTCCATGGTGTCAAGGAAGTAATGATATTGCAAGGAAAAATGCCGACCACAAGCCACCCACTAATATTTCCAATGTGGCCAGCCTAAAACCTCACCTTCTTACATCTGCCTCCAGGCACACAACCAGAGAAGCCAAGCAAAGGAGGAGGAAAATCAGCTCCTGTCTTTCCTAGCTGAGTCCCATTTCCTGTCACAAGAGCCAGGAGACAGGAAGAAAAATAACCAGTCCTGCCATCCAAAGATCACAATACAGGATAATGGAATACTTGCTAAACTTGGAATCAAAAGGACTAAGCCCAAGTCTGCTCCTACTACTTATATTTCCTATATGACTCTGAGCAGATCACTACAACCTTTCTCTTTTTTTTTTTGGAGGCAATTGGGGTTAAATGACTTGCCCAGGGTCACATAGCTAGTTAGTGTCTGAGTCCAGATTTGAACTCAAGTCCTCCTGACCCCAGGGCCAGGGCTCTATCCACTGTACCACTTAGCTGCCCCTCACTATACTTTTCTAGGCCTCAGTTTCCTGATCTGTAAAAGAAGGGCTTGGACTAAATGACCTCCAAGTTCCCTTCCACCTCTAAACTATATTGCCTAATAGAATAGCCTATACATAATAAATGCAGTCATTGCAGGGGCAATAGGAGCTGGAAAGGTCAGAAAAAAAAGCCTTGTGCAAAATGTGGCTCTTGGGCTGTGTTTTGAAAGGAGCTATGGATTCTTAAGACAGAAGTGAGGAGAGGGCATTCCAGGCCTATGCAAAGGCATGGAAATTGGAGATGAAATATTACTGAAAAGGAACAGCACATAGACCAGTTTGACTGGAATATAAATTATGCAAAAAAGAGTCAGTCATATATCTGGAAGCCTGACAAGGCAAACTAGAGCAACATTATGAAAGGGGAGGAAGGGAATAAGAATTTATCAAGCACCTACAATGTGCCAGGCACTGTGCTAAGGACTTCACAAATATTATCTCATTTGATCCTCACAACAACTCTGTGAGAGTGGTGCTCTTAATATCCCCATTCTACAATTGAGCAAACTGAGGCAAGCAGAAGTCAAATAGTTTTCCCAAGGTCACACAGCTAGGAAATGTCTAAGGCTGGATTTGAATTTGGTCCAACCCTCTCACCAAACACAGGGATCCCCTCCAAAACGTCCTTGACAAGCAGTCAATGAGCCTCTGCTTGAATATTTCCAATGGTAACAGGTTCATTGCCTCCAAAAGTAGCCCAGTCTTATCATTGGACAGGTCTAGTCGCTAAAAAGGTCTTCCTTGAGCCAAAATCTACCTCCTTGAAATCTCTACCCATTGTTCTCAGTTCTGCAATAGGGCTATTACACAGAAGCCAACAGCTCAAAAAAACAGTTTATGCCTGCCACACACAAACAGAGAGAATGTACGGCGATGATTAGAAGGGAAGGTTCAGGCCAGACAATTCTAAATAGGATGACCTGATTCAACAGTTTTAACAGACTTGGCCAGTCAATTCAGTTAAATGACCAGTTTGACAGATTCTCCTTCCCCTTCTCCCTCTCCCTCCCCGTTGACTGAATTGATGCTCTATTTGCCTAAATTGACAGAACCAACCCATTCTTTTGCTAGCATAAAGACATTCCCAGAGCACTGGTAGTATGGCTGGGAGGAAGGGGGTAGGGGGAGAGAAAGAGTAGAAAGAGGAGTATGCTAATAATGCTAAATGGGGAGTGATGGCCTGGGGAACAGCCTGGTAATCTGTAAATAAAGCTCATTTCAAATAGCTGGGTACCCAGCCCCGCTTAGGTAGAAAGCTTTCAGGGACTGGTCCTGGGGAACTCTTCCTCCTATATACCCACAGAAAGACATTCTGGCGGCAGTGGTTAGAAACTTTCTTATTAGAGGAGGAGGCCAACTAATGACAGAATGATTGGGCGCAGAAAGCTGTTTGGCTGCACAGATCTCAATTTCCCAAATTAAGTATCTAACTGAGATCTCTCTCTCTCTCTCTCTCTCTCTCTCTTTCTCCCTCTCTCTCTTTCTCCCTCTCTCTCTCTCTTTCCCTTCCTCCCTCCTTCCCTCCTCTGCTCCTCCTCCTCTCTTTTTTCTCCTCCTCTCTCTTTCTCTCCACCTCCTCCCCTCCTCTCTTCCTCCCTCCTCTTTCTCCTTTTCCCCTTTCTCCTCTTTCAGGAAGCTCTTCAGCTCTGGCAGTTCAATGATTACCCTTTGCTAAGGCTTGGCTCTTGGTCACATTATCCCCTGAGGAATGTAGAGCAGGATATCTGGAGTGGCTGAGGGAGGAAGAGATTTATTAATAAATAATAACAATGTTTTGTCTTTACACAGAGCATAGAGTTTCAGGGGAAACAGTATCCTCTCTTCACTTGGCAGCTATGAAGACCCAATGTCTCCCCATAGGAGACTCCAGAAAACAGGGGGTCACTCTGACTTAATGTAGTCCCTCCTTTGCTCAACTTGAAAATTCCAGGGACTGACATTTTCCCTTTCAGTCTGATGAAATTTTCACCTGCCTGAAGGTAGGGGACTAGACCAGATGAACTCTTGAGGTTCATTGCAACCTAATGGGAAGCTAACATCCTGTGATTTCTCCCCTCCTCCTACTGGGTTTTCTCTTACTACATCTCCAACATGGAAGGGAACTTCCAGGTTCACCCCAACCATTAGAACAAATTCTTGATATTGAGAGGCACCTAAAATATGCAAGGGGATAAGAAGTTTTTGTCATATGAAGACAGAATAAAATCACTAGGAGTCTTCAACCTGGGAAAACCAAGGCTGGAAGCAAACAGGATAGGACAAAGGCTATGAATTCTTGAATGGTATGATGGAAAGCCCAAACCTATTCACCAAGTCTTAGTATACCAGAACAAAGGCTCTTTCCATCCTGTTTAAAGCATGAAAGAAAAATACTTGAGGGGACAAGTGATAATCATGTTATAGAGGAATCAAGGTAAAGCAGATAGAGAACCAGTCTCAAAGTCAGGAAGATCTGGGTTCAAATCCTGCCTCTGGCTAACATTGAATATGTCACTTACCCTCTACCAGGCAACCCTCTAAAATAATAAGTTGCAGCATAGCTTCTGACTTGCTTTGGCAGAGAGAGTTCCCTCACTAAGAGTTCCCCACACCAATGAAATCACAAATATAGACAAAAGACATCAAAATAATCCCTTTATTTTTCAGTGTTTTATTTTACAGAAAGCTTTCTTTTCTTAACTACAAACTCTTATAATCCTCTCACTATTCACTTTCACACTTGATCCTCTTAACAAACAACCCCGGGAGGTATAGTATAATTATCCCCATTTTGTTGATAAAAAATGTGAGGCTCAGAAGAAGCACTCAGGGAGGCAAACTCACAGTGCAGTCTTAAATTTGGAGTCTGGAGAGACCTAGGTTCAAATTCCATCTCTGACACAAATTAACACAAATCACTTCTCTGCACCTCAGTTTATTCATCTGAGAAAACAGCACAAAAAAGTGTGTGCCTGTTAGCAACTACCTCATGGGTTTGCCAAGAGGTTTAATAATTGCTAAAAGTAGCTAACATTGGAATGGCACTTTAAGGTTTTCCAAGGTACTTTACAAATATTAAATCATTTGATCCTCACAACAACCTGGGGAGGGAGGTGCTATTATTATCCTTATTTTACAGATGAGGAAATTGAAGCAGGAAGAGGTTAAGTGACTCGCACAGGGTTCACCCAGCTACTAAGTGTCTGACACCAGATTCGAACTCAGGTCATGCTGACTGCAGGCTCAGCACTCTATATATTGTGCCACCTAACTGCCCTGAGAGAGTGATTTGTGGACCTCAAAGTGGCAGCTCTTTTTTTTATTAAATAACTTGCCTAAGGTTATCCCACTAGCAAATGGTGAAGCCGAGACTTGAACCCAGGGTCTTCCAAGTCTATCACACTGCCTAAAACAACTGTTTCAGCACAAGATAGTAAACTTAGGAAACTCATTACTCCCAAGAGGCGGTACAGACTGAAAATATAATTAGCTTCAAAACAGATTTAGCTCACTTCACAGATCACGGAGCCGTAATGGGTTACTAAGGGAAACTAGGTTGTTTGGGAAGATGCTTCTAACCTTTGATAATCTATGTCAGAGAGAACAAACCATCCCAACCTCCCACAAACCATCCCTCAGTGCCCTATCAGGTATAGAATCCTGGACTGGAGGGATTATGAGGCTCAGCCACGATGACCACCATCTTCCTGCAAATCCTGATAGTTCCTGTAGGGTTGTGTGATACACGGGCTTGTCTTTGTCTGCTATCAGCAGGATAGGATATTCTGTTTTTGAGGTGATGGGAATTGTCTGTTCTTTTGTATTTGGCCAGAGAACCCTTGCAAATAGAAGGATTCCTGATTGACTGGAAGGGTGTTAGGGATTGTGGAACAGACCAATGAGCTCAATTCTGAGTACCCACGTTGCCAAATTCCAAATCAGAAGAGGTTTTCTGGAGGGAAGACCCCATTCTCTTGGAGGACCACAAGAAGCCAACTATTGTGAGCCTAGAAGCAATCATGAACCAATCTAAGTCCAGGGAACCTTAAAATGGTTTAGAAAGCTTGGGTACATCTCAAGGAAGGGGGAGGGGAGAGAGAGAGGATTAGAATTTGGAACTTAAAACAAAAAAATGGCAAAAATTGTTTTTACTTGTAATTGGAGAGAAAAAATAAAATGTTATTAAAAAGAAAGAAAGAAAGCTTGGGTACCATTTAACCTGGGACTATATAATTATTTTTTATGTACAAACTTCACGCATCTTTTCCATGGGTCCAGCCATCCCCCACTAACTGATAACTGAGAGCCACTGCAAGGACAGGCAAGCTACCCTAGCTGAAGCAATAAGGTCCCCTGAGGAAGAGACCAGAGCCAGAATGTGCCAGACTACCACCACTGCCATGACCACCATCTCCCCTCAAATCTTGATAGTGACAACACAGGGGCCATGAACTTAGGAGCCTTGGGAATAGCAAAGCTTCCAGAAGAGTGCCTGCCACCAGCATCTTTGGAAGCAACCCCTGTGGGAATGCAGCCTAGCAATTACATCTTTGGGTTCTTTCCTACTGAACACCCAGAAAAGAAGGTGCTTGCCACCTAAGTCCTTGGCACTGTCAAATAATTCAAATAAGAAATTGATAGGATTTTATCAGAGATAATGACATTAGAAAGGAGGCGTTACCATCTGCTTTGCTGCTACACCCTAAGGACCATGAGACCTTTCTATCTGACTTAAAGCTGAAAGCTTCCATATGAATTTTCTTTCCCATTAGAATGTGAGCTCCTTGAGGGCAGGCATTGTTATGTTTTTCCATTAATATCCCTAGTGCTTAACACAGCTCCTTAAACATAGTAAGTCCTTAATAAATGTTTTATTCATTCATTCATTCATGTACTTCTAATCACCTTTCATTAGTCTAATATTTCTGAATTTGTACCCTTTCTTTTCCCGTATAAATATATTCTTAAATCCTATGACTTGGAGTATGTAAAGATAAGGAATAGAAAGGCAAGAGGTAGTAGATACCAGAATTGGACATCCAGTTGTGGTAGAAAAGGCCTGAGAAGAGGAACAGGTAATTATGAATGGATTGTGCAGATCTCTGAGCCCAGAGGGTCAAACAGGCTTAGGGGCCTGGAAAGCCTTAGAAGTTTGTTGCCTCCAGTTGGGATTGAGTGGTCAGTGAAGGTTTAGCCCTGGAACCAAGGACAGGGTCCCCTGAACCAATTCCTAAGAAAAACAAATACAATACCTCAGGAAACTGACCTAGATCAGCCAGGCCTAAGGCCTGGGGCTGAATATATTCCACACTGGTCATTCTTATCAAGTCTGAGCACCTGGGACTGACTGGTGGGGGCCTGGGGTGGGGAGAGACTAGGAAAAGACTGATATCATTTCTCATCCTTTGGTATAGTGGCCTTTTGGGTACCACTGCCTTGAGAAAAAAAAAAACTTAATCTGATCTCTAGCTTTATTTTAAATGGATATTTATTGTGATGACCTAGGAAGAGGGGGAAAACTTTTTACTTCCTCCACCCCCATCCTAGGCTGGCTGGAGGATAAATTTGTATGCCAATCAACTGATTTTCATTCTCACTGTGACTTTTGTGAAGTAAGATATTGCTTAAACAATCTTAATGAGATCAAAAGATAAAAGAGGCCAAGAAAGCTAACTAAAAGAATTAGTACCTTCTAGAGCCAGAGGGCAGGAAAAGATTGAGACCATGAGTATTCAGATGAAGAGAAGGGGAAGAAGGGACCCAGCTGATGTTGATCATAAAACTGGAAAGAGAGCAACTGTATGAATAATCATAGAATCTTTGAATCATAGAATCGAAGAGTTGGAAAGTCTCTTAAAACCCCTATCTCCTAATGCAGGGATACCCTCCAAAACAATTTTGACAGGTAATTAATTATTGAGCTTCTTCCTGAGCACTTCTGGTGATGGGGAGTTCACTACTTCTGAAAGCAGTTCATTCTATTATTGAACGGCTCCAGTTGCCAGAAAGTTCTTTCTTATACTGAGTCAAAATCTACCTGCCTGATCTTCCAAATGTAGAAATTGAGGTCTAGAGAAGTTAACTGATTTGCCCAAGGTCACAGAAGTAGTAAGCATAGCTGAGATTTGAACCTAAGTCCTTGTGGCACTAAATTCACTGCTCATTCCACCATACGGCACTGCTTCCCAAATAACAGGAGGCAGGGAATAAGAGACGGAGAGAGAGAAGGAAAAGTTCGAGGGATCTCTGGTTGCAAGAGGCTTTAGGAATCATCTCATCCAACTCTCTCATTTTCCTGATGAGGAAACTGAGCCCCAGATAGGGGAGGCAACTTGCCAGAGGTTATACAAGGTGATAAGTGGGAGGACCAGGATTCAAACAAGGTCTCTGACTTCAGTTCTAGCACTCTATCCACTGTAGGACTCTGAGACAGTAAACCTTTGAGTCCCAAGGCAGAATCCAGTCCTGGAACGAGTGTCTCCTCTCTTCCCAAAATATCACTCACAGTAATAGACTAGGGACTAGGAGTCAGGAAGACTTAAGTTTGAATTCTGCCTCGTATAGGATTACTAGCTGTGGGACCCAGAATAAGTCACTTAACCTCTGCCTCAGTTTCCTCACCTGTAAAATGGGGATAATAATAGCACCTACTTGGAAGGGTTGTTGTGAGGATCAAATGAAACAATATATGTAAAGAGTTATATAAACTTTAAACCATGATGTAAATGCTAGCTATCATTATTATTATTATCATCATCACTCTATCACTATTATTATTATCACTTGACTTCAGCCTAAGCCACAGATATTAGGGAAAAGCAGGATATTCCCAAACTGGGAGAGCAGTGATTCCTACTCAGGAAACCACTTCTGAGACTGAGGAAGGCCAGAGCAAGAGAATCAAGACAAGGACACATTGGAATTCATCCCAAAACTTTTCATTACTTTTTAAATCTTGACTGACCTGAGCCTTGAGAACCGCCTCCCAAATCCTTGAAGGAGTATTCTCCAGGTAATGCACACATGTATCTGTGCTCCCTAATGAACTAATTCCAATCCACTACTTGCCTAGTCACTGGTGTTTAAGCTATTTTCAATACCTAGGTACATGCAGACAGTACTATTACTGTTACCCAAGTCCAGAGTGCAAAGACCACTCAGACTCCCAATATTAGCTAGGGTCCTGATTTTCTTTCCAGTCTCCTCTGCAAAATATTTCTTGCACATTTGTCTTCCAAAGTATCAACTGAAGCCCTCTCCTCAATCTGGACACAAGTTGTTAGATAAATCTCAGCATCTTCCACAAGCCAGGACCTCTGCCTTCCATTCTTCCTTTTTCCCTCCAGATTCCTCTCATGAAATTCTAGAAAGTTAGAGCTGGAAGAGACCTTAGACACCATCTAATCCAGGAATCCTGAAACTTTTTTGCATCATGAATCATTCTGGAAATGTAGTAAAACCTATGGATTTCTCCTTAGAATAATATTTTAAAATGCATAAAGTATACAGGATTGCAAAGGAAACCAATTACACCAAACCATAGTCATTAACATAGTTTTAAAAGTTCAAGGACCCTCAGAGGAAGAATCCCTGGCCTACTACCACCCCCTACTTTTACAGAGGAAGCAACTGAGGCCCAAGAGAGGTCAAATGACTTTCCCACATTCACAGAGCTCATGAATCCTTCCTGCTGAGGCAGGTAGGTAGCATGGTGGATGGAGCACTGGACCTGGAGTCAAGAAGAACTGAATTCAAATCCAGCCTCAGAAATTTATCAGTCACGTGATCCTAGGAAAGTCACTCAACCTGTTTTCTCCTCTGTAAAAATGGGGATAATAACAGTACCTACCTTGCTGTTGTGAGGATCCAGTGAGATAATATTTGCAAGGTCCCTGGCACATAGCAGGAATTTTATTAATGTTTATTCCCTTCCTGCCCCAGAGTATCAGTGGTATCCTTGATCAGTCCAAAGGGGTCCTCAATCAGAAATTTCAGAAGATCCTTGATCTGGTGAGCTTCTAGATGATGGGAAAGAAAGAGAAGGCTAACAAGATGGGCAACAGGTTCAGAAAAAGAATTCTACGAGCCTGTTCCCACTTGGGTGCTTAATATATTCTATAATCAAAAAGCTAGTCTACCATCATGCTCCTTTAAATAGTCATGAATATGACTACATAGGACTTCCCCAGACATCAATGGGGTATAAATTCAAAACTAGAAGAGACTTTAAAAGCCAATAAATCCAATTCCCTTATTTTCCTGATGAGGAAATTGAGGCACAAAGAATGAAAGACTTGCCCAGAGGCTCATAGATTAAAAGTATCTTGGGTGCAGGAAGAAGGGGAGGAAGATTGTGAATCTAGGTCTTCCTGACTCCAAATCCAGTGTTCTATCTATTCCACCACATTTTCTCTCTTAATTTGCCCATGCTGAAATGCTTCCTGTCTTTACTTCTAAATGTCCTGCTGGGTAGTCTCAGTACTTATCCACGGACACCTCTAATGCATGTTCACGCACAAACCAACTATTCTCATCGACTACAGCTTGACAAGATCCTGTAGAGGACCCGGCTTGGAGATTATCTGCTTGCAAGCAGTGAATTTTCTCCATGTTTATACCCTCAAGGAGATGTTTTGTGGGTTTATTGACTAAATAAGGGTATTGATTTGTTAAGAGCTTTTCCACTTCCTTTCAATGGGAAATATTGTTATCTCTTTCCCCTTCTTCTCTGAACACCAGGCGAGAAGTTCTTTTAGTGACACCATAAATTTCCATCTTTGCTTTCCTGTGCTGTGTAAACAAGTGTTTGCCTGTCTGTGGGGGTTAATTTGGTCATGTTAAATGCACTAAAGGTCCCTCTTGGGCTCCAGGCTTGCACATTGTAGCTGAGAAGAAAATCACTTGTTTCTATACAATGCACCTTCCCACTATCCCCATCACTGGCTGCATCCCATTTTTAATGGCTACATATAGAGGCACATCCATTTCCACCTTGGACCTTGCACAGAGACCTTGGCTTCTGGAAACACCATAGGCAGTACTCTGGGTGGTCTTGGTCTGCTCAAAATGTATGTCTACCTGCATGCATGCACACATGCATGTGCACACATACACACACACATACACACACATTTTATGGCTTTCTCAGAAAATCCTTTTGTTTCTACAGAGGAATATAGATAGATCTCTGTGCACAGAAGCTGTTAGACCAAGGCAGAGGAGATAAATGACCAACAAGGCATTTATTAAACACTTACTATGAGCCAAGCACTGTGCTAAGTGCTAGGAACAAATAGAAAAAGCCAAGAGAGTTCTCAACCTCAAGAAGCTTACATTCTAATAGGGAAAGGCAACATATATTTGGGAGTGGTAGCCATGGAGGTGTTTTGGTCAGGGAAGACACAAGGATGGTCAGTGGCAGAGTAAATGATTGACATCTACTTTATAGGAATAGAAATGTTGATGTAATTATTTTCCCTGATCATAAGATCATAGGAATTAGTTATGGAAAGAACCTTTGGGGTCACATAATTCCAACTGTCTCATTTTATAGAAGAAGGAATAGGTCCAGAAAAGAATGTTTAAGGTCACATAGGTACTAAGTAGGAGAGCTGCCTCATCCTCCTCTATGCTCAAAGGTAGCATTAAGTTTTGGCTGTGAAGCCTATGTAAGTTTAGATTTCCCTAGAGAGAGTAAGAAAATTGTCAATAGTCCCCTTGAAATGGTAGTAATAGTCAAGTCTCAAGGACTTCCATCACCCTAGAAGCTAAGAGCTGCTCCAGGTTCCCACTGGATGGATAGATGGACTGATGGATAGATGGATGGATGTTCCCAAGGAAGTAGGGAGTAATCCTCCCATTTATTTTGTAGGACTCCTAGAGATGAGGAAGAAAGGAGGAGAGTGAAAGATCCAGTTTAAATAGCCTTTAAGGAAAACAAGATTAGGGAGGAAATAGTAGATTTGGACAGCCTCTGCAAACAAGTCTGGGTAAATTCTCAGGAATATTAAGATACTAAGAACAGTTTCAAGGTACTAGTTTTCCTTACTTCCAAAAATGTGCACAAATTAAGTACAGGTAGCACCTCAAGTATGAGTGCCAATAGGGGCAGCCTAGATGAAAGAGAGTTGGCATTGGTCTTTTCGTAATCAATGATTTTTCTCATAAATAAGTTTCCCTCTTTTTTATCCAATTACAAGCAGGCCTCCAGTCATAGTCAAACAAATGTCCTTAAGTCTTACTTTCCCCTTAAATTACAAGCTTTAGGAAAAGAGATAGTATTCCTTTAAACCAAAGAGTGATAGCTAATCCAGTGCTGTGTGCCCAGTGGATACATCAATATTGGATATTGGTGATGATGACACTGAGCTTTTTTTTTTTCCTCCGTGTTTTGATGCTCCATAGAATTTCTGCCTCTTGGCCCAGCAATATAGTACCCTGGGAAAAGAAGTGGTTTAGGAATTAGAAGATTTCAATTAGTCCTGGACTGAACAATTTGATAAGCTGGAGAAAATTCAGATAAGGGAAAAAGGAGGAGCCAAGATAGCAGATTAGGGAAGTCCACCCAGGTGAACTCTCCCAACATTCCCCTCCAAACAACTTTAAAATAATACTCCACATGAAATTTTGGAGTGGCAGAGCTAACAAATGGTTAGGATAAGACATTTTTCTAGCTTAAGATAACTTAAGAGGTTGACATAAGAAGGACATGGCACCAAGGTGGCAGTCTCTTTGGAGCCCACATACACAGCTGTGGCAACAGTGCCCTTAGGAGCAACACAAAAAAGCCTGAATCTTGGAACAGTGACTCCACACTCAGGTGAACAGAGCCCAATTTTGACATGGAATTTAAAGTCAAGAAATAGGCTGGAAAAATGAGCAAGCAACAACAACAACAACAAATAATTTGATCATAAAAAGCTACTATTATTCTGGCAGGAAAGACCAAGACACCAACTCAAAAGAAGATAATAACATGAAAATAGCTACAAAGAAGCCTCAAAGAGAAAGGCTAATATGGACTTGAACCCAACAAGAATTCCTGGAAGAGTTAAAGAAAAAGATGAGTAGTAAGGAAAAAATTGACTAAAGAAAGGAGTGATAAAAAAAAAAGAAATGAGAGGGTTGGAAGAAAATTACAAAAAGAGAGCTAATAGCTTGGTAAAAAAAAAAAAAGACACAAAAAATACTAAAGAAAATAACACCTTAATAAAAACAGAATTGGCCAAATGGTAAAAAGAGGCACAAAAATCCCCTGGAGAAAATAATTCCTTAGAAATTAGAATTGGGCGAGTGGAAGCTAATGACTCCATGAGACATCAAGAACAATAAAACAAAGTTAAAATATTAATAAAAATAGAAGAAAATGTGAAATGTCCCATTGGAAAAACAACTGACATGGAAAATAGATACAGGAGAGATAATTTAAGAATTATTGGACTACCTGAAAGCCATGATTTTTTTTAAAAGAGCCTAAATATAATACTTGAAGAAATTATCAAGGAAAGTTTCCCTGATATCCTAGAAGCAGAGGTTAAAATAAAAATTGAAAGAATCCACTGATCACCTCTTGAAAAAGATCCCAAAATGAAAACTCCCAGGAATATTATAAGCAAATTCCAGAGCTCCCATGTCGAAGAGAAAATACTTCAAGCAGCTAGAAGGAAACAATTCAAATATCATGGAGCTACAGTCAGGATCACACAAGATTTATTGGCTTCCACATTAAAGGAGTGAAGGGTTTAAGAATATGATATTCCAGAAGGTAAAGAATTTAGGATTACAACCAAGAATAACCTAACCAGAAAAACTGAGCATAATCCTTCAGGGGAAAAATGGATATTTAATGAAATAGAGGATTTCCCACATTCCTGATGAAAAGACCAGAGCTAAATAGAAAATTTGACATTCAAACAGAAGACTCAAGAGAAGCATAAAAAGGTAAACATGAAAGAGTAATCATGAGACTCAATAAAGTTAAACTGTTTACATTCCTGTATGGGAAGATGAAACACATTTTATTAATTACATTCTAATTAATGAGTATATCAAAAAACAAATGAAAGAAACAAATGATAACACTATAAAAAAGAATGATGATGAGACAACACCTGGAATTTCTGAGTCCTCAGAAGAAAAATTATATATCCCATGACATACATTGACAAAATAAAGAGGATTAATAAACCACATATGTAATTTTTAAAATTGGATAGTAAAGAAGTACAAAAGAAGAAATCCAGAAAATACTAAATACTTAAATTAAGATAGTAGAAATAAAAGAAATTGGAAAACCAAAATCTCAAAGGTAATAAGTTTTACAACCAGTACTTGAACCCAGAGTCTGACTCCAAATCAATCAATCAATAAACATTTTTAAGCATCAACTATGTGCCAAGCACTGTGCTAATCTAGTGTTCTTTCCACTACCCCAGAGAAACAGTATGATAGCATGGGTAGAGTATTGGACTTGGTGTTAGAAAGATTTGGGTTTGAATCCTACCTCTGACATTTATCATCTAATGGGACCATGGACAAGTCATTTAGTTAAATTAAGAAAGCTCTGTAAAATGGGCATAATAATAACATCATAACTATAGTACATTGCTCAAAAGGTGGTCATGAGTCTCAAATGAATTGATGTATCTAAAACTCTTTTCAAACTTAAAAATGCTGTATAAATATCATTTGCTTTTGCCATTAGTAATAGCAACAGCAGCAGTAATGGTGGTGGTGGTGGTGGTGGTAGTAATAGCAGCAGAAGAAGAAGCAGCAGCAATTGTAATAGTAGTAGTAGATGCTGCTTTTCTAAAACTGTCAACTATGGTAATTTTGATCTGCTTGAGTAGAAACAGAACCCACAGTGGTGAAATAATGGAAGATTGAAATATGTGTATGTACCTCTAAGAAGGGCTAGAAGAAGAGACTTTGTTGAGCCATGTTGAAATTTGAAATTCAAATTCAACAAGTATTTACTATCCACCTACTGTGCTCAATAATTATACAAGAAAAGATACAGTATTTGCCTTTGTGAGGAACTTAAAATATGGCGCCCTAAACATTCCTTTTGAAAATCTCTTGTCAAGAAAGTCCATAGCAAGAATTAAGTGCATGGGGGCAACTAGGTGGTGCAGTGGATAGAACACTGGCCCTGGAGTCAGGAGGACCTGAGTTCAAATCTGGCCTCAGACACATAACACTCACTAGCTGTGTGACTCTGGGCAAGTCACCTAACCCCAATTGTCTCACCAAAAGAAGAAAGAGTTAAGTGCATTATGAGGATTAAAAAAAATAAATCATACTATCAATTTAAGTTATTATATTATGCTACAATTACAGACTCTTCCCTACTATGCTATGATGGTTTCAATAGTCAATTGATTGTCAGTATTTCTTATATTCCATAAAGTAGCATAAGGACTACAAAACATGGGATGTAATGGCAAAAGATTGAGTAAAAAGATAGAGTTGCTGTAAATATTCAGTAAATAAATAGGTAGTCTGTATTATGATGGTTATGTACCATTATTATATAGGTCTCCATTTGGCAGTCTTCGAAAAGTGGCGAGCCAAGGTTCCCAACCCTTTTCCTTCTGGCATGCCAGAAGTAGGGGGAAATTGAACACGCATCAGGGAATGGGGAGGGGGAGAAGAATCCACTGGCCACTGACCTATTGGCAGGGTAGGCAGTAGCAGCCCTTACAAGCAGCAGGAAGGGAAGAGGGCAGGGGGGCAGCAAGTAGCCGACATGCCAATGAAAATCAGTCCCCGTGACGTCTTTGGCACCTGAAACATGCCTACCACCTCAGTATGTATTCTCTTGGTTCTGTCTATGTACTCACATGGATGAGTCCACAGGAAATAGCCACCTCCAGCATAGGTCCACTTGGGCCATGACTGTAGGTCACAGGCAAAACTTCAGGGGCCACTGCAGGAGAGAATCCTTGAAGTTATCACTTGCACAGGTGAACCTGGAGGAAATAAAATGGACAACTTGAGATGGCTAGGCTGGGCTCTAAGGTAGGTCAATCATACTAAAGTATGCCATTGATCTGAGAGGGACCCCTGTGAGTGTTTGTGACTAGATCCATCTGTGCAGACAGCTGAGGCTAGAAATTGATTGGAGAACAGAGAAAGAGCCTATGTTGTCTATGCAGACAAAGGGCAATTTGAATTAAGGACTCCTAGAATCACAGGGCTAGGAGGGACCCTAAGATTCCACAGTGTCCACACTTATTAATTAGGTGACCTTGGGCAAGTAATTTAACCTTTCTGAATCTCAGTCTCCTCATCTGTAAAATGGGTATTATAATATTTGCACTACTTCCCCTATCTGGTTGCTGGGAGGCTCAGAAGAGATAACATATAAAGGGTTTTGTTGTTGTTGTTCAATCATTTCAGTCATGTCTGGCTCTTCGTGTTCCCATTTGGGATTCTCTTGGCAAAGATACTGGAGTGGTTTGCCATTTCCTTCTCCAGCTCATTTCACAAAGAAGGAAACTGAGGTAATCAGGGTTAAGTGACTTGCCCAGGGTCACACAGCTAGTAAGTGTCGGAAGCCAGATTTGAACTAAGGAAGATGAGTCTTCCTGACTCCAGTCCCTGAACTCTATCCGCTGTGCCATCTCTATCAATAATAATAACTACCATTTATACAGTACTTTAAGATTGGCAAAGAACTTAACAAATATGACCTCATTTAATCTTCACAACCACTACAGGTGCTATTATTATTATTATTACCATTTTATAGATGAGGAAACTGAGGCACAAAGAGGACAAATAATTTGTCCAGGACCACATAACTAGTGTCTGAAGCAGGATTTGAACTTAGGTCTTTAGCACTCTACCCACCATACCACCTATCATTAGGTATCATTACACAACATCTAGTTTGACTCCATATTTTACAGGTAAAGTTCCTGAGGAGCAGACATGTGAAGTGTTTTACAGAAAGGGAGCAGTATCTTCCTTCTTTTCAGGAGAGCTTAAAATCCTTTCTGAAGAGAGGCACACACCTTGCCTGTTGAGGTGGGGGAAATCCTACTTCGTTATGTTCCCAATTGAAACCATACACTAACCACCTACATGCTTTCATGTCTCCAACTGCAATGGCACCCACAGCATTCTGTGCCTCTCTCCCCACCTCAAGCACCAATGCTGTCCCCAAGCTATATATGGACACCTGGGCACAGTAAGACTTTGGATTCTAAAACACCATTCTTCCTAAGCACTCCAAGCACTTGCCCAAGTATCATCTAAATTGTCCTGTGACCTTGTCCTCTAAAGAATAACAGCTGACAAACATTTTTGGCTTTATGAAGCACTTGCCTTAATGTATTTTTTGACTCCAGTGACAACCCTGTAAAGTGATACCATAAGCACTTTAATCCTCATTTTCAAATGAGAAACTGAAGCTTGTGGAAGATGTCAGTTGACTTGCCTGCGGTAACCCAACTATTATCAGAAGTAAGACTCCGAACTCAGGTCTATCCTCACTCCAAGTTTTTGTGTCACAGTTGCTACATCTGTAAAATAGGCTCCCTTCACATGGTTTCAATGAATCCCTCAAATGAGATCAGGTATGTGAAGGTACTTTGAAATGCATCTTGTCTGTGATGGAAGACTGTTGTTGTTTGTCCTTCATTCTCATGACATCAGGAAGGTGATGCCTTGACTTGCAAGTGAATTGGATTTAAGTGAGGGAGGGCTGTGCAAAGTCACAAGCCTCACTTTCTCTTCTGGAGTCATCTGGGTCCAGATATAGATCAGGATGACTGGAGATGGCCCCAGTTAATGGAATACTACTGTGCTGTAAGAAATGATGAGCTGGTTGATTTTAGAAAACCATGGAAAGATTTGCATGAAATTATGAAGAGTAAAATGAGCTGAGCCAAGAGAACGTTGTACACAGTAACTGCAATATTGTTCTAAGAACAACTTTTTCAAGTATTATAAATATTCTAATCAACTACAAAGGGCTGATGAAGGAAGATGCTATCTACTTCCAGAGAAAGAATTGATAAATAAAGTTATGTATAGTATGGTTTTACATATGTGTATACGTGTCTAATGTTAGTCTTCTGTAGAAAAGGGGAGGGAGGGAGAAAAAAATAAAAAGTGCACAGCAGAAAACAAAACTTAGAAGGAAGCGCTGAAAAGCAGGGTAGGTTTGAAAACGATGTGTAGTATTTATTACATGGTTTGTCAAAAAAAGTAAACAGTGTGAAACGGAAATTTTAATATTGAATTCTCTTTGTACGTTGTTCTATGTACATAGAAATGTTCTTTTATCTTTTTGTTTTTAAGTTCAAAATGAATAAAATATTTTTAAAAGAAAATAATTGTTTTACAAAAAAAACATAATGTTTTATACAGTTTCAAGGTGGTATTAGTAGAGGTTGAATGAGTACCTGTCATGAGATGGGGATTTGAGAGTGGGGATTCCTTCCTTAGGTCAGAGGTTGGACTAGATGACTCTTAAGGGTCCTTACAGAACTAATAATCCATTTTTTAATCTTACTCCTCTCTACATAAGGACTAGATATGGATTATTATCCATGGTAAATAGAGAAACTGAGGAATGGACATTAAACAACTCATCTAAGGTCACCTATCTTTAAGTTAGAACTTAGAATCCAGGGGTTTGGATTCTAACCCTAACCCTTACCCTACAGGTGAGGGCAGCTAGGTGGTACAGTGGATAGAACACTGGGGCTTGGAATCAGGAAGACTCATCTTCCTGAGTTCAAATCTGGCCTTACTAGCTGTGTGACCTTGGGCAAGTCACTTCACCCTGTTTGCCTCAGTTTCCTCATCTGTAAAATGAGCTGAAGAAGGAAATGGCAAACCACTCCAGTATCTTTGCCAAGAAAACCCCAAATGAGGTCATGAAGAGTGGGACACAACTGGATAAAGACTAAACAACAAACAGCAACAACCCTATAGGGGTGTGCTGGAGCCAGGTTTGACCAACTAATTGTTATATTGTCAGCGTGACTTCTAGGTCTACATCCTAAAGAGATCACACAAATGGGAAAAGGACCCACATACGTAAAAATATTCACAGCAGCTCTTTTTGTGGTGGCAAAGAATTGGAAATTGAAGGGAATGCCCATCAATTGGGGAATGGCTGAACAAGCTGTGGTACTATTGTGCTATAAGAAATGATGAGCAGGTGGACTTCAGAAAAACTTAGAAAGATTTATATGATCTGATGCTGGCGAAGTGAGCAGAACCAGGAGAATATTGTACACAGTGACAGCCACATGGTGTAATGACTGACTTTGACAGACTTAGCTCTTCCTAGCAGTGCAAGGATCTAAGATAGGTTCAAAAGACTCATGATAGAAAATGCTGTCCACATCCAGAAAAAGAACTATGGAGTCTGAATGCAGATAGAAGCATAGTATTATTTGCTCTCTCTCTCTCTCACTCTCTTTCTCTCTCTTTTGTGTCTTCTTTCTTGTGGTTTCTCCCATTGGTTCTAATTCTTCTTTACAATATTACTAATGTGAAAATAGGTTTAATATTAATGTATATGTTGAGTCTATATCATTTACATGCTGTCTTGGGGTGGGGGAGGGGAGAGATGGGGAGAAAATTTGGAACTCAAAAGCTTATGGAAGTGAACGTTGAAAACTATAAATAAATAAATTTATTAAAAAATTGTCATTGTGACCATTTGCCTCAGAAATCAGCAATAGCTACAAACCTGGGCTTGATTTATTGTTTTCTTGATTGACTAGACTAGAAAGCATTAATAATGCAAATTAAACTTAAAAGTGTATATACATTTTTCTCTCCAGAGATCTGGTTGTTAAACATTTACCAGCACACCCCTATATTCCTCTATAAACATTTCTTGAGTTCAGCAGGCACAGTAGAAGGCTCAGAGAATGAAGTCATCACCAGACTGAGAGGCCTGATGCCTGGAGGCTAATAATTAAATTAAAAACAATTTTTAAAATAGTATAACAATAATTGGCATTAGTAGAGTGCTTTAAGATCTGAAAAATGCTCTATATCCCTTGTCTCATTTGAGCCTCACTACCAGTCCATTCCTCACCCCCCAGACTACATGAGAAAAGCACCACTGTTTCTTTTGGCCTAGGCTGCAACCCAATTGGAGAATTCTATTCTGTCTGGATGATGATGTGGTTTTTAGACAGAATGTCTAGTCCAGTAGCATTGGGCTTGTCCCAGTCTCCACCATGTGTGATCCCAGGTCTGAATTTGATGAGCCAGACTTGAGCTCTACCTAGGAGCACAGAAATTCAATTCCAAATCCCCTCAGGGGATAAGGCTAAGGGCCAGAGCCAGGCAATCTGGCATCATGAGTCCCAGCAGGTTGAAAGGAGGCAGAATTGGACAGGTTTCTCTCCAGTCCAATCTAGTAGGCTCCAGGGTCCATTTCGGGGAGTGTAGGATTAGTAGTAATAAGAACCAATGTGGCAGCCTCAGGCCCAGATCACATTCCACCATGGGTACCAGTACTCTGGGCCATAGACCAGAACCAATGCCCATCAGGGAAAGTGCCTCTCTCCTTCCTGACCTTTCCTGACCTTGTCTCCAAGCATTCTGATCTCATTCCACAAGAATGGCTTCCAAAAAGATTATCAGCTTCCAGTCCACTCAGGCTTGAGGAACTGGACTGAGAGGAGAAACAGGACCTTGAGGACAAGATCAGGGATGGGCAAAGAAGGTGTGGCTGGCACTCTCTTCCAGTCTGTGGCCCATCACCAAGCACTGACAGCATCCCCTACACACACATACACACACACACACACACACACACACACACACACACACACATACACACACACGCCAAACCATACCTGCCAACACAAGATTAGCCTTACTCTGAGTTTCCCAAGGACTCCATCTTAATTGTTTGAGCAATCAAACAACAAATTACAGGATCAT
This sequence comes from Vombatus ursinus, assembly GCF_900497805.2. Taxonomy (NCBI): domain Eukaryota; kingdom Metazoa; phylum Chordata; class Mammalia; order Diprotodontia; family Vombatidae; genus Vombatus; species Vombatus ursinus. The sequence continues at coordinate 146,208 of NW_020954585.1, forward strand.
ATATTTAGATCTGGAAGTTACCTTAGACAAACAGAGGTCATCTTAATCTAACCCTCTTATTTTACAAAAGACAAAAGTGAAGACCAAGGAAAAAGCTAAGCAGTGTAATGCATAGAACACTAAACTTGGGATCTGGAAGACCAGAATTCAAATCTTGCCCTCTACTCTTGCTAGCTATGTGACACTGGGCAAGTTAGTCTCTCAGCCTCAGTTTCCTCATCTGTAAAATGTAAAATCACAGTGTTCTATGCACTATGGTGCCACCTAGCTGTCCCCTTGCCCTCTAAGGGTTTACATTTTATGGGACAGAGACAACCTATGTTTATGCCAAGCACATACAAACAGAGACAAGGTTATCTTGAGGGGATGGTACTGAAAGCACTCGCAGCCGAGGGGACCAGGGAAGGCCCCATGGAGAAGGTGATATTTATATAGCTGAGTCTTAAAGGAAATCAGAGATCCCAGGGGGCAGAGGTGCAGAGGGAGTACCTTCCAGGCATGAGCGACAGCTAGTACCGAGGCACTGAGACAGGATATTAAATCCCATATCTAAGGAACAGCAAGAAGGCCAGTTTGTCTGGACTGTAGAGTGTACACAGGATAGTAATATATAATAAGACTAGAAAGGGGCCAGGTTGTGAAATTAAAAATGCCAAACGTAGTCAGGGCTGCTTTGCCACATACTCCCTGTGTAACATTGGGTGGGTCACTTAATAGCTAGCTACAATTTATAGAATAAGTTTTAAAATTGCAAGACAATTTGGGTACGTGATTTCATTTGATCTTGAAAAAAGAAAAGCCCAACCCCAAGATCCATATCTTGCAAATCAGGTGCTATTATTTCAATAAAAACAAAGAAAGGCAAAAGACAAAACAAAGCAAAATAGTCATGAAAGACTTCCAAAAGGATGCTGTTTTTGAATTATGCTTTGAAGGAAGTTAGGGAGTTTATAAAGTGAAGGTGAAGAGAGAGTATATTCTAGTCTTGGACAAAAGCATTGGCTATGTTTATAAAATCTGTCTCTGAGTTCATCACCTCTCTAGCAGAAGGGTGGGTAGCATCGATAATAATTTCTTAAATCCTTTCTGTGTGCCAAGCAAAGGACTAGGAGCTAGGGATACAATGATATGAAACAGTCCTGCCCCCTTATTGTTGTTCAGTCATTTTCCAGTCATGTCTGACTCTTCATGACCCCATTTGGGGTTTTCTTGGCAGAGATGCTGGAGTGGTTTGCCATTTCCTTCTCAAGTTCACTTAACAGAAACTGAGGCAAACAGGAGCTAAGTGACTTGCCCAGGATCACACAGTTAGTGAGTGTCTGAGGCCAGATTTGAACTCAGGAAGATGAGTCTTCCTGACTCCAGGCACAGCACTCTATCCACTGTGCCAACCTAGTTGCCGCAGAATACCCTTGTGTGACTAGAGGTGTTCTGGGAAGCCTTCTCTGCTCCCAAGATACCTCCCTACAAGTCTGTCAAAAAGCCTAAAATTCCACCATTAGAGAGCCATTACTTTGGATCTCTTCATATCTTCCTTTTGAAATGCAAATATCTCTTCCACAGGTAATAGCTCTAAGCAGCAATTAGTTGCCAAGATTGATACCTCACTGAGTGCCACAGACAGCCAGAGGAAAGAGGTTTCCTGGAAGAGAGGTGGGAGGGTGACAAACCTCAATTTTGCTTAGGTTTGGCCCTGCATTTTCTAGGAGTTCATCCTCTCTGGACAATTTCTCCAAGTTCAAGGGCTACAATGCCTTGAAATTTATGCATAATATTCCCCTCTACAAATCCTGCCTCACTGTGCTTGCTTCTCCCATGCTTAATGGCAATACTCTACAGATCAGAGCTTTTACAAGACTTAACCAAAAAAAAGAAAAAAAAAAAACCACAGATGAGGCTACCAACCACCAAGAACTCTAGCCTAGATGCCCTGAAGGCCTCTACCAGCAATCTGCCCACATAGGTACAATTTGAAATCTGGACCCTCACGTCCAAGAACAGGTATTGAGCTACCAAAAAAATTAAATCAATTAATAGCTTACAATAGGAACACAGATAATCATCATTAAAAGCTAGCATGATGGGGAGCTGCAGGTAGGATAAGAGAAAGACAAATTGGCTATCTAAAAAGGTGAGGAGATTTTCCCAAGGTCATACAATCAAGTAAAGGAGGATCTGGGAGTAGAACTCAGCTCTCCTGACTAGCCCAGAGCTCTTTTCAGCACCCACTTTGGACCTTACACCAATCAAGAGAGGGCTAGAACTTGACAAGTTCTTGTCACCTTGTCACCTTGAGGTGTCAACTTGACACATCCATGAGCTAGATTCTCTGGCAACAAGAAACCAGCATGGTCATTCCCTGAAAGATATGAAGCACGGATGGCTAGCTTTCTACCACCTCCTGCTTTCATGAGTCCATCATATGACCATGTCACCAGTTTGTCCTGAGAACACCCTCTTAGGATGTCACAGAATCTCCAAGATGGAAGGGAATTTTGTGATCATCTAATCCAGCCTTCTTATTTTACAGATTAAAAAAACTGGGTCCAGAGAGGTGAATTAATCCCCCAAACCATTCAGCTGATTGTTAGGAGAGTGAAGATTAAGAACCCAGGCCTTTTGACTTTCTCAAGCAAGACTCCATTCCAACACACCACACAGTCTCCATCTGCTATTGTGTTACTCCTACCCTTGGTTTTATGGCTCATTGTTGTCATGTCCTCTGTCACATAGTAATCACTTCATACTCTAACATTGGCTTATATACTATATGTGGCCTTCCTATTCTCCACCAGGGTATAATAACACGGCAGTAAGTCACTCTAATCCATTCTATATCATCCTATTGTCACTCTGAACCTCAATTTCTTCATCAGTACAATGAAGGGATTGAACTTGAATGAATAAATGAATGAGGCATTTATTAAGCATTTACTATATGCAAAGCACTGTTTTTTTGAGGATACAAATAGAAAACCAAGGCAGTCTCTGATTTCATGGAACTCATTCTAATGGGAGAGATAACATTTATGGAAAGTTTCAGCTAAAAGTCAGATGGAAAGATCCCATGGTCCTTAGGGTACAGCAGGAAAGCAAAGTTAATTCTTCTTTTTAAATGTCGTTTCCACTGATGAAATTCTATCAGTTTCTGATGTTGAACCAATTGACAGTACCAAGAACTTCTGGTGGCAAGAACCTTCTCATCTGGGTCTTCAGTGGCTGTGGGTGTAGCATCTGCAGGAGTGATTGCCAGGCTGCATCTCCACAGGGGTTGTTTCCCAGGATAACAGCTGAGGGCCTTGGACTGGAAGCATTGCTATTCTCAGGGCTGTGAGAGTCAGAGTCCTGGGCTGTCCCTATCAGGTTCTAAAGGGAAATGTGGTGGAAGTTTGATTTGCTGGGCACATACTACCTCCCATTTCTCCTTCAGGGTACCTTACTGTTTCAGCTAGGCTGGCTTATCCGTCCTATGGGTGGCAGTTGTTTGGCAGTTGGCAGGGGATGGCAGGAGAGCTGAGTTCTACTCCCAGACTCCATTAACTAGTTGTGTGACCTTAGGAAAACCTTGTCCCTTTTAGATAGTCAATTTGTCTTTCTGCTTATCCTACCTGCAGCTCCCCATCATGCTAGCTTTTAATGATGATCATCTGTGTTCTTATTGTAAGCTATTAATTGCTTCTTTTCTTTGGTGACTCAATACCTGTTCTTGGATATAAGGGTCCAGATTTCAAATTGTACCTATAAGGGCATTTCCATATAAGTTTCTTCCCTGGATGAGGCTATGAGGACTAGGCTGAAAGCAGGCATGATGGTGAGGGAAGGGGGATACTGCCATACCCAAGATTCTTTGTAAGACCTCTAAGATCTCTTCCAGTTCTAAGAACTTATAAACATGTGAAATGTCACTGGATATTCTGTGATCTCAATGGGAAGCCTATCATTACATTACCATCTGACTTTTAGGAGAACCCAACATGATAGCAGGGCAGCTCGGTGGTGAAGTGGATAGAGACCTGAGTTCAAACCTTTACAAGTCACTCAACCTGGTTGTCTCAGTTTCCTCATCTGTAAAATAAGCTGAAGAAAGAAATGGCGAACCACTCCAGCATTTTTGCCAAGAAAACCCCAAATGAGATCATGAAGACATGACTGGAAATGACTCAACAACATGAAAGAAGAAATGTTTCCTAATCAATATAGCTATTGACCCAACAGTCTTCCTTCCACCAGCTCCCACTCTCTTTCCCAGGTCAACCATCTCAGTGGTTACATAGGAGCAATGGAAAGAGCACTGGACTAGGTGTTAAGAGAACTGGGTTCTTGTTCCAGCTTTAACTCTTATTTGCTATGTGACTTTAGGTAAATTGCTTAATCTCTCTGAGCCTTGATTTCTTCATTTGTCAATGGAAATGACTTTATTTAAGTTTACATTGCCTAACACAGTACCTGGCACTGGATAAACAATCGATGCCTGTTGATTGGTTTTTCCTAGCCTACCTTCCCGGGTTAGTGAAGAGACTCAAACAAGATAAGATATTAGGTGGCACAGTGGATGGTGGTTGATTTGGAGTCAGGAAGACCTGATACTGAATATCTCCTGGCTGTATGACCCTGGTCTAGTCACTTAATCTCTATCAGCCTGTTTCCTCATCTGTCTAAGGTGGATAAAAATAATACCTTTGTTGTGAGGAACAAATGAGATAATATATGTAAAGTATTTGGTAAACCTGAAAGTGCTGTATAAATGTTAGCTGTTACTGTTATGTGGGAAAGTGCTATGAAAAGTTTAAAAAAGAGAGGCAGTGTGGTATTGTAGACAAAGAAAACTTTGGAGTTTGGAAAACATGGATTCAATTCCTACTTTTGACATCCCAGTGCCTAAGACTGCAAGTAAGATCATATAATCACACATCTGGAGCTAGAAGATACCTCAGAGGCAATCAAGTTCAAACCTCTCTTTTTACAGCTGAGGAAACTGAGACACAAAGAGATTAATCAACTTGCCCAGAGTCACGTGAGTACTAAGTGAGACAGGATTTGAACCTAGGTCTTCCTGACCTTAAGGGCAGCATCCTAGCCACTGCACCAGGCAGGTACCAATTGCCACAAGTAAATAGAGTTTCCTCACTGGGAATTCCCTATACCAAGGAAATCACAACTGCAGTCTAAAATTTGAAAAGAAAAAGAAAAGCTAGCAGCATCATTGGAAAGACAGGGAACTATGGGTGTGGAATGTTGCATACTCTGTTGAATACCAGTTGCTATGTGGGTGAGTTTCGCTTAACTGGGTTTTGGTTTTGGCTTTGTTACAAGGGAAGGCTCACGGAGTAGTTTAGGGGGTAGGAGGGAATGTAACTGGAAATGACTGAGATGCAAAATTAGGCATCCCTTAAATTTAAATTAAAAAAAGTTAAAAACACCGTTTAAATATGAGGGATTATTTGTCTTATATTTGTTCTGGCACCCCAGTTCATTTCCCCTACCAGTAACTCGGGACCCTCCATCCACAAATAGTACATCTAGCCAGCTCCTAGGCCCTCTGACTTCCCTCATCATCTCCCCGGCACCCAGGGGGCTAAGCCCACTTGAAGAAGGGCCCCCCCACCCTGGCAGGGCCCAAGTAGCCCATCAGTCTCCTCTTGCCTAGGTTGTGCGGGCTCCCCGGAGCCCTGTCCCCCTTGTGGGGAGGGGATCCTCTCTCCCCCCAGATTAGAATGGCCGGGCGTCACAAATGAACAGTGGAGGGGGGTTTGTAATGATGATTAGGGCCTGAAATTGGCTGAGATTTACAGTGTCAGTCAGGAATGAAGGGAGAGGGGGAAAAGCATTCGAAGCGGCCTAATGGATCCATCAGCTCGTTTTGGCTGCTCAGTGGGCCGAGCAGGGTCACCAGGCTTTCCACTGGCAGCACAAAGCACTTCAATTTTGTTAGGAAATGTATCAATTTAACTGACTTGAGCAGCACACTGAAAAACCTAATGAATCTGGACTCAATTTTCCGCCACGCTGCCTCCGCGCGCTGTCGGAAACAATGTCTGTGGTCGGGGGTGACGGCGGCGGCCTCCGATAGGCTGCGGCCGCTCCCCATCCGCTGTCAGGGCTAGTAGAGAGAGACAGCCCTGCCTCCCGCAATCCAGTGACAGCCGAGGACCGGGCACCGCCACTTTCCTAACAATGATGTCATTAAAGGTAAATTGGCTTCTATTTCAGCAGGATGATAGTGCTAATTGAGTGGGAAAATATAATATAGGGAGCTGTTGTCTGCAGTTAAAGGGAGGAGGGGGACATATTAAATGGGCTACAATACTAGGTGTCAGGGATGGCAGATGTTGCTTTCTGCTGATAACTGCACTGACATATCTCTAGCTTGTCAAGGCTGGGGTTTTCAGGGAGACTTACAGCAAAAGGCAGCAGATGGCCCTTCTGAATGGGAATGAAGTGCTTAAACAGGCTGGCTGCTGAAGGCAGCTAGTTTGTAAATAGAGGAGTCAGAGGTGTCCTGTGGCTCCCCCCAACCCCTCACTTCCCAGGAGTGCTGCTGCCTAAATGGCGGGCAGTGAAGAGCATCACCCCCATCTCCCTGCTCCCATTCTCCAGAGCAGCCTGAATTGGGGTTTTTTTCCTAGGGGCCTAAGGAAAGCTGGATAGGCACATTCTGGGAAGAGACACATATCCGACTCTCCAGGCAAGGTAGAATCTTCAAAAGCTAATGATATCTAGGTTTGTAGGTTCTACTTCCTAGTCTCGACCCCCAAGGTAACTCTTCTCCAATCTCTGGGTCTTCCTTCTTGTAGAACCCTCTATCCCAGGCCAGGTTAAGAGAGGTGCATAACTGGGACGATTGCTCCCAGCAGACAGTCCTCTCTCCAAAGCTTCAGGTAAACCCTGCACACACACACACACACACACACACACACACACACACACACACACAAGAAAGAGACCCTCCCCTCTCCCAAGGACCCTCATCTTGGTCCAAACACACATACAATGGAAGGCAAATAAAATTTATTTCATTTCATGATCAAAGATACATGGTGTGCAAACCCATAGCATGTTAACATATGAAATGTAATAAAAGAGAGAGTTGAATATGTGCAAACACTGAATCCATCCTCAGCTCCCATATTTGTGATGATTCCACAGAATAAATACAGAGGGGAGAAAGAGCAGCAGCTACAATCCTATCTCCATGCAGGAAACTCCACAAGAATATTCACTCAGGATATCTCATGTACCAGCTACATGCCACCTTCTCACTCAATGCTGCTCCCATAATTACCCACTAAATTCACTCCCCCCACCTCCTCCAACACACACACACACACACACACACACACACACACTCCTGACAGATCAAGCCAAAGGACAGTCGAGTACCTGGCTTCTCAGGAGATGCATCCCAACCTTTAGCCCCCAATATCAACCTTAGCTGTTTCTAGCACTGCCACCCTTCATCTGCTTTTACTGCAAGCAGCCCCCCATGCTAATTTTGTAGTCCCTTTCCACCTATGAGATCTATCCCCCACATCAATCCTTCTCAGTTCCCAACTCCACAGGCCACAAACCTTTCTCCTTAAAAACCACCCCCAGAAAAACTTCATATGTATTCTGCAGCAGCTTCATAAACACTTAGCCCCTTCCCAAATAACCCACACCGAGCTTGGTCTATGCAGAGCCTTGTCGCTCCCTCACAGCTTTCATGGAGCTAATATCCTCACAGACACAGATCTGCCCACTGATAGCATCATAGACATCTTCTTCACTCTTATCTTAACACATATTGCCCCTAACGCAATAAGACATCAATAGACCATATGCAGAGAGAGGTACGCACACAAACAGACACCCACGAATAGCAAAACAAACACGCCAACCCTAAACCCCATAAGTGACAGAGACAACCGACAATCCTTCCTCCCCCCCAAATCCATCCCTGCACAGTTACAAAAACACAGCCACCACCAAGACCAGAGCTGGGGAAGGCACGTGAGAATCACAGCCATGTGAAAACCCCCACACCAGCTGTATGGGGTTTACACATGTTGAAATGCAAATTGTGTGCTCCTTAATGAGCCCAGCAGACAGGCCAAGGCAATGTAATCAGCCCCTCCTCTGTAATTGGTGGGATTATACCTGGAAGAGGGAGCAGTTATTTCATATAACCACGCCCCTCTACCAGGGAAAAGGGGAAACCAGACAAGGCCGTTGGTGAAGGTGGGAGGCTCTACCACCCTGCTGGGTCCTGAGGGAGAACAGGGTCTGAACGGGGAGATTGGGGATAGATGAATCCCCTTCTGCTGTTCTTCCTTGCAATGTGTGCCTGTCCCTTGCTTCACTAAAGGAGCATCCTGAGAAAATAGAAATCCAAGGAAGAAATAAATGGTCCACACAACCTTCACTCCTCAAAGTTTATTTTTTACCTCATTCTAAAGGACCAGAGAGAGAGGCTGAAAATTGAGACTTTAGCTGCTTCTGGGGAAAAGAACTATGGAGTCACAGAGCCTGGCTTTGAGATTCTGGCTCTGTCACTTCCTAGCTAGGTGATCTCAGATGCGTCACTTAACTTTTCTGAGCCTGAATTGCCTTATGTGTAAAATGAAGATTAGACTAGATGACCTCTAATGATCTAAACTTCCAGATCTAAACTTATGATCCTAATACCCCAATCCTACCTTACTGCCCCATTTTCAGACCTATTCTCAAACCTATTTCCCAAGTTTCTATTACCCGCTATACTGAAAAGGATGCAGAACAGAGTGGGAAAGCTCTGTAAAGCTTGAGGAAACATTCCCAACTCCCTATCAAGAATGAATTGAGCCATTAGGATTCACAGAGGCTGCTGGTCCCCTTGGTTGACTTCTCCAGCCATCAACCAACCAACCAACAAGTATTTATTTCCTGAGCACCAACCCTGGCCAGCACTCAGAGGAAGGGTAGCAGAGTAGACAGAAGGTGAGCCTTGGCATGAGAACCTAGATTGTAGTCCTCCCTCTGAGAGCTACTGACTGTGCCACCTATAGGTGCATGGTGCCATCAGGCAACTCTCAAAAACTATATATTGGTGACTCCAGAAGCTGTAGCATATGCAGCTGCCACATCCCAGTAAAACTGTCTCAACAGATGAGCTAAACCAGGTTGAGGGCAATCAGCAGGCCTCAAACCTGTCAGTGAGGTAGGGGATGTCTATCCCCAGCATGTGAAGACTTCCCCCAGTGCAATGGGTGGATGAGAACAATTTGTTCCAACAGCCATGAAGGTAGCTGAAGCAGACTCTGTGGAATGCTTAGAGCTTGGCTAGACATCTAAGATGCCAAAGTCATCCACAACACCTTGGGATCACTAAGGTTTATAAAGTCCTTCACCCACGTTGCATCCTCACAACAATCCTGTGAGAGAAGTTCTATTGTTATCTCCATTTAATAGGTAAGAAAACTGAATCTCAGAAAGGTTAAAAGTGACTTGTCTAGAATCAAAGTCAGTAAATGTCTGACACAGGATTTGAACCCAGGTCTTCCTGACTCCAAGCTCAGCATTATACTATGCTGCCTCTCTTATGAATCATCTATCTGCAGAGGGTATATATGTGTAGGAATAGAAGAAGCATTAAAACAAAAGCTCATATTTCTCTAATTATCCCCTTTTGGGCCAAGCAGAACATGTCTAATCCTTCATATCAACTTGACAGCCTTTCAAAGACTTGAAGGTATCATGTTCTTCCTAAGTCTTCTCTTACAATAACCCTATGGGTAAGGGAGTGCAAGCATTATTGTCTCCCATTTTATAGGTGAGAAAACTGAGGAGTAACTTGAGAAAAGATAAGTTACTTATGTAAGGTCTTTCCAAAAGATAGAATTCCTTCAGTAAGACATAAGCTCTGTGTTCAAGAAGCTTCAAATTCTAGCTGCTCCATTATGGAGCTGTACAACAGGCAGCTAGAGTCAAAATTTGCTCTTTAGAACACAGAAGCATAGAATATTAGGACTGGAAGAGACCGGGCCTTGTAGTCAATTACACCTGAATATAAGAACTCTCTCTCTCTCTCCCTCTCTCTCTCTCTATCTCTATCTCTGTTTTCTCTCTCTCCATGTATATATACATGGATTATGGATTATGGATGTATATACATACTGACAAGTAGTCATCTAGCATTTTCTTGAAGACTTCTAGTAAGGGAATTCACTACCTCTGGAATCAATACATTGCATTTTTGTATAACTCTGATTATTAGGAAGTTCTTCCTTATATCAACCCTAAATTTGCCTTTCTGCAACATTTACTCATTGCTCCTAGTTCTTTCCTCTCAGATCAAGCAAGAACTTTCATATGTCCCTTCAAGAACTTAAAGATAATTCCCATGTCCCTCTGAAGTCTTCCTTTTTCCAAGCTAAATATCTCTACTTCCTTTCAACCAATTCTTATGTTGCATGCTTTCTAGGTCTTCCATCTTCCTACCTGCCCTCCTCTGGAAGTTTTCCATATTCTCAATGTCCTTCCTAAAATGTAGAACCAAGAGCTGAACACAACATACCAGATGTGGCCTGACTCAGACATCACAGGACTATCTCCTCCTTAGTTAGGGACACTGTTCCTCCCTAAATGTAGACTGGTACTAGATTTTTGGATGCCATGTCACTCTGTTGTTCATATTGATCTTTCAATCCAAATTTTTCATTTCATAGATAAGGAAACTGAGACCTTGTAGGGCCAAGTCATTTTCCCACTGTCCTAGGAAGTGGCAGAGTCAGAATCAGAATGCAGATCTTCTGATTCTAAACCCAGTGTTCTTTCCCTTATACCAAAATGCCTCCCACTATACCACATAGTTGGCCCAAAGCATAGAAATCCATGTGACCCAAGTCCCAAAGCCAATTGGGATGAGAGTCTCTCTTCTCAGTGAAGATCAATGTCCCAAACTTAATCGAAGGGTTGGAAGGAGTTATCAGGAGTATAAGAGAGGACAGTAACAGTCTCTTCAGTCTCCTCTGGTCTTTTGAGTCAACTTGGGCTCTTCTTTGAACTTCAAGATGGAAGACAGATAATGTCAACCCCACTTCAAGTTGCTGAAGAGAGAATAAACCTCTGGGAAGAAGCTAACATGAAAGGAGCTGATAGTCTCCAACATTTTCTCTATCCATAACTTGCTACAATAGAAATTTCAGGGGATTTCCATTTGGGTGAGTACTGGGACTCCCTCTCTCCATTGAGTTGAGTTACCTTGTTCCCAATGGGAGAGCTCCTTCCTTCTGTATTATCTGGTATATATTCTCCTAGGTATACTTTTTTTGATTTTTCTTTTACTATTAATTTGAATAAATTGTTTTCTTTGCTACCTGCTATGCACATGTGCATTGTGGAACTGGTATCTAGTGGTATGAGAATAAAGTCTTGGATTTAAAGCGTGGGCCCTCCTTTCCCATTAATGAGAATTGATCAGGAGCTTAGTTTGAACCTGAAAACTACATCCCCTAGACTAATAATATTCAAGGGAGCAGATAGATATAATGCTGCCTGGTACCTCTTCTCTCTGAGGACAGCAGAATGGCCAAGCTTCTGGCCCCAATCTCCTGCTTCTCTTCCTGGTAGAATTTAAGTCTCCCTTGGAAAAGGATGGAGGTAAAAGAAGCTAGAGATGTCTATTCTGCCTCCCTTCAAGCCATACAATGATACCTCCATGTTGCATATGGGGCCTTGTTAACAGCCAAAGAACTACCCTAAAATTATAAGTTCTGAAAGTATTAGCAACATTCTAAAGGAGAGAGGATTAGAAAGAATATTGTCCCCTCCCCTACAGATTTAGAAACTCCAGTGAATATTGCCTGATATTTTCATTGTGTGCATTCTCTTGCTCATCCCTAGTCCCGGTTTCTTGGCTTTTCTTAAACCTAATGAAATTTTGGTTCTGAGTGTATGAGTTTGAATTGAACTGAGAAGGGGCCCAGAATACCAAAGGCTTTCAGTGATCATGAAACCCAGAGGAGTGATGAGCCAAGACTAAGAAATGTACCTCTCTTTCCCTACTACACTTGAATAAGG